>NW_026512749.1:0-284558 GCF_027579735.1 Bombina bombina
AATGTCCCATTACCGTGTGGTCCTCTTCTGGTCTGACAATGAATATTATACATTATGCTTATCTAATCCAGACATTCAAGAGAAGTGTGTTTTTATATAAACAATGTTCTAACTTTAAAATAATTGTATGCTGATATAATAAGGGAAAAACAAACAAAACTAATAAAACCATTAAAATAATTCACTGTACATCACATTCTAGTTACTTGTTATGTATTACCCCCCCAAAGAATAGACAATAGTTATGATATCTCAGGGTGTTCCTGTAGAAGTCAACTGTCTTTAGATAAATAAGTTCCCCCTTCCATATATATATAAAGTATTTCCTCCCTCGTCTAACTACATACTACAAGTTGTTACCCTGAAGAATCCAGTAAGATCTTGCTCCACCGAGTCTTGTATGTGCGCTGCTGATTCATACATTAGGAATATAGTCTTAATCTTACCAAACACTTCAGGCCAATCTGATACTCCTATTTTCCAGTACTTAGATATGTTTATGTTTGGATACAGCAGTACTTATATATGTTTATGTTTGGATACAGCAGAACAAATATCTCTAGGGGTAATAGAAGCAGAATGTGCATTTTTAAGCTGCTTAGATTTCAGGACAAAGTAAATCTGTTAAAAGCATATAGAAATATGGGGGGAATTTGTCTTTGAAAAAAAACAAGTTATTAATGTTTCAAGATTTCTCAATAGAGACATCTACTAAAAGAAAACAGATGATCCCGTTATGTACCAAGATTATCGACAAAGGGTTTAAAGCCTGGGTTGTATACCCCGCAAAGATTATGATAGAAGAGAATTGGGTGTTAGACGAGCTCTTAATAATCCCCAAGAGGCCCACGAATTTATTAGTACCCTGTAGTATATTAGGGAAACTAATTCATACCAGAAGGGAAAAGTTGTTTTAAGTAAGATTGATGTGCTGTGTGTTTGTTTTTTTATTTTTTCCTTGTTATTATTATAGATATGTTTTGGTTGGAGACAGTGTGCACTAATAGTGTTAAAAGGAAAAAAGAATTTATATTGGTGTTGATCATTTACTATTTTAAGATTGAATATTTCTCAGGTGTACGATGCTGGCATAGATGCTGGTATAGATGGGCAGTTTCTTTTTTCTTTTTTTCTTTTTTCTTTTTCTCCTTCTCTCTCTCTTTCTCCTCCCACCTCTGGGTATATAGTTGATTGTAGACTTTAGTTTAAAAAGTGTTGTTGATAATATTTTTGGTCTATCTAATATTTTAAATCTATCTGATGACAGCCAGGATTAATATACTCTCCTGGAATGTAGGGGCCATTACGTCCCCCAGAAAACGGCAAATTGATTATTAAACATCTGGCGAAATTTAATCCCGATATTGTGATGTTGCAGGAAACACATTCTTAATATGGCAGATGCTATGAAATTAAAGTGCAAATGGGTAGGTGAATGTGTTTCAGCGCCAGGAGTTAAAAGAAAATCAGGAGTAGCAATTTTGCTACATAAAAATTTAGATTACAATATTGTGAAGACGGAGGCCGATCCAGAGGGAAGATATTTGATACTACATATTCAGATTAATAAGTGTAATTTTGTTATTTGCAACATATATGGTCCCAATTCTTTTTCCCTGTTTTTTGGGAAAATATCAGAAGTAAATTGTTTTTTATTATCAGTAGCTAATTTAGTTTTAGGGGGGATTTTTAATATGATGCTGTGCCCTATACTAGATAGATTGTCTTCAAAAAATTTACGTGAAAATAACAAAGTAGCAAAATACTTCAAATCTTTTTGCCATGAATTAAAATTAATTGATATATGGAGATTTAAAAATCCAGAACTACATAGTTTCTCTTGTGAGTCTAAATCCCACATGACATTTTCGAGAATAGATATGTTTTTAATTTCTAAACCACTTGCTCTATGTAGATCAGAAGCAAATATCTATGATATTGTTATTTCTGATCATGCGGTAATCTCTTTCACATTGATGGCTATCTCCCCCCCAAGACCCCGAATACGTCTTTTTTTTTCCCTCGGTTTTTGACTGACAGTCCTAGGTTCAGCAATTGGTTAAAACAGAAGTGGAAGGATTATGTTACCTTTAATATAGGGCAATTTAGTAAACCAGAGGTATTCTGGGAGGCAGCGAAAGCTGTATTAAGAGGGGAAATTAAACTTTATCTACCTGGAAGAAGAAAAAGTTGGAGCAGGAATCACAATTAGCAGCAAAAGTTAGAAATGCTCTTAGGAAATTTTATACGGATAAGACAAGGGATAATTGGGATAGATATTGTAAATTGAAAAGGGAAAGAGACATCTATCTAAAACAAAGGTCACAAGAAGATGAGATTAAAAATAAACTATCAATTTAGAGGACATTATGGGAATTCAGCCAAATTTTTGGCTAGAGCAGTGAAGGTGGGAAAAAGCTAAGAATCTCATATTGGCTATTAAAGTGGATAACATAAAGTACTCCAATACAGAGGATATTAGTCAGGCATTTTTTAACGTGTTTCAACGGCTTTATTCGGAGACAGAGGTTAATTTGGATAACGCATCAAATTTTTGGGCGAGTGTTAATCTCCCTAGTATTACGGAGGAGAATTTATTGGAGCTCAATAGACCCATCTGAGAGGAGGAAGTTCTCGAGGCTATACAGTCAGCTAATCTTAATAAATCGCCAGGACCGGATGCTATTCCGGTAGAGTTTTTATAAATTCTGAAGGAAGAAGTAAAATTATCACTGGTTAATTTGTTTAGTTATTATTTTTCTTCTAGTAAATTAATGTCTAACTATTTCTCTGCTGCACGTATATCTTTGATTTTGAAGAAAGGTAAGGATCCGGAAGATCTTGGGTCTTATAGGACCTATATCAGTACTTAATGCTGATTATAAGTTGCTTACTGCTATTATTTCGATCAGGCTGGCCAAATTATTAGATGGGATCACCCATCCAGACCAAACTGGATTTATAAGGGATAGGAACTCTCTCAAGAATATACGTCAAGTCACTACATTTTGGATTATGCATGGAATTTAGATTCTAAGAATGAACAGTTTAAAAAGATTTCTGAAGCAGCTATTCTGACAGTAGATGCTGAGAAGGCCTTTGATGCAGTGAATTGGAAGTATTTGTTTATAGCTTTAGAGAAGTTTTGGATTCAAGAACCAGTTTCTTGAATTTGTTAGAAATTTATACAAAAGCCCGATTTTGTTTCTCTGCATCAATGGCCATTCTTCCCCATATATATCACTTAAAAGAGGGACAAGACAAGGGTGTCCACTTTCCCCGTTGCTTTTTAATTTGGCATTGGAGCCATTTGCTATTTTATTGCGGGAACAGGTTATCAGGGATCCAATTGGGTTCCTTTAGGTTAAATACTCTCTTATATGCTGATGATTTTGTTAATATTCTTGGATAAGGCGCAATATTCTATCCCCATACTGTTACAATTATTCAAAACCTTTTCTTCTTTTTCAGGATATAAAATAAATTTTGATAAGAGTGAACTTCTTTGGTTATATAAGAAAGGATCCAATTGGGGAGATCATCCTTTTAAAGTGGTCGAGTCTTTCCGGTATTTAGGTATTATCCTTCATAGAAATCCAGCAAACTGGTATAAATTAAATTTTCCCCCCGATATTGCAAAAAATTAAAATGATCTTGAAAATTGGTCCTCGCTTCCTATTTCATTGGTTGCGAGAATTAATTTGATTAAAACTATTATTTTTCCAAGAGTTCTATATTTCCTTCAAAATCTTCGTTATTAATGACCAATAAAGATATCTGTAATGTACAGTCTTGACAATCTAAATTTATATGGGGCAATAAGAAGCCGAGGATTAGTCTGAGTAGGCTGATGCAAAAAATGTCCTAGGGCAGGGCTCGCTTTGCCAGATTTTAGGCTTTACAACTGGTCTTGTCTAGCCAAATTGGGCCCTTGACTGGGATTACAGGGGTAGATAAGTTCGTGTCAGTAGAGCTAGAATAATTCTGATCTCCCCTTTTTCTTTGAAAGCTATTCTTCATTGCCCTGTACAAAAGTTACCTTTAAATCTTAGTAAACTAATTTCTTTTAAAAATGTCATTATAGCTTGGAATAAAATTTGTTGAATATTAAAAATTTCTCCATTTTTTTCGGAATTTTCCCAATAGTAGGCAATCCGGAATTTACTCCGGGTATTATTCAGAGTGTGTTTAGATTATGGGCTGAAGCAGGACTGATCTATGTTCACCAGTTATTTGATGCTAATCAGTTGTTATCTTAAGAATTATTATTTCAAGAGTTTAATCTGCACCGTTCGTGTCTATTTGCCTATTTTCAGTTACGGCATTATATATTCACGCAAAAATGGAATACCAAGCTTCTTGTGGACTGGATTGGATATTAAGAATGTTATCCGCCAATTTTCTCTAGGTCAGTCTTCAATATCATTGATTTACGATATTCTTCTGGCTAGACAGGGTGAATTATGGGTAGATAAACTATATAACTATTGGAAGAAATACTTGCCTCAACTGGAGGAGAATAGGATTGAGCGAAGCTTCCTAGAGTTAGAAAAATTACAAGTTTCTATATCATGGAAAGAAGCGCATCTGAAATTAGTCCAACAATTTTTATCCTTCCAGAATTATGCTTGCCCAAGGTGTTCTCTGGATAGGGTGGATATTCTTCATATATTTTGGTCCTGTCCTAAGATCCAACAATATTGGCAAAAGATAAGATACTGGTATAGTAAAATCTATAAAGATATGGCTCCGTTTACTGCTGACGAGATAGTTTTTTTAACTAATGTTGATTTACGTCCTAAACGAGTGATAAAGATATTTAATACTATTATTATAACTGCGAGACAGTTAATTACCAAGGGCTGGAAAGATCATACAGCCCCCAGAATTACAGGGTTTTTTTAAAGAAATTCAGTCTCAAATTCTATTTGAAATCCTTTCATACTAAATTTTCAACTGAATCTAGGGTCAGAGCTTTCCTTCTGGATTGGTCCCCGCTTATTACCTCTTACCCACTACAGATTCAAAGACGTATTTTACAACCCTTTTTAAATACCATAGCTTTCTTAGAATTGGTTATATTGGAATTATTTCCCCCAACATGGATATCTGGTCCTCGGGAGATAATTATATGAAATAGGAATTAAGGAACAGTAAGGAGAGAAAGAGAAGAGGTAGGCTAGGAAAGGGAAGGAGGTAGCAGGGAGGGGGGGTGAGAGAGAAAGGAGAGAAAGTGTATAGATTTTTTTTTATTTATTTTTTTCTCCTTTCTTTTGGTTTGTTTATTAGTTGTTTAATATTTATAAAATCTCCAGCGATATATCTTGTTATACTTTGAATGCCAGGTATTGGTATATACTTGTCTTGCTATTTTTGGTATTATTTATTATTGTTATTCTTTATATATTTACCTGAGTATATTTATGAATGTCCTGCGTGGCGTAATGAAATGTAACCTGACATGTATTTATTTTGTCGCTGAAACTAATAAAGATATAAAAAAAAAAAAAAAAAGATATGTTTATTACGAGTTACAGTGCATAGAATTCTTATGAATGTATTTATATGTGTGTTGAACCCTGGGGTTCCAGTCATTTAGCGTTGCTTAAGCAGGAGTCAAGGTCAGTTGTTCACCTAAAATGGTGGTCAAAAAATTGGATAAATCAAGCCATACTCTTTGTTCCCTGGGACACTCCCACCACATGTGAAAATATGTACCCATAGTTGAATACCCTCTATAACAGTTTCATGAGCCTCCTCCGACCATGTGCACTGATTTTAGTGGAGTCAAGTAACACCGGAATGTAGTTTTCATGCAGCTCTCTCAAGTCTGCACTAAGTAGACCTTTACTAGAATTGAAGAATATATTATCCCATTTTATCTATTTCCATTTCTTTAGCTATGTTCTCCTCCTATTGGAGGATATTATAGGGTTTAGATATGTGTTTTGTCATTTGTATAGCAATGTATAGTTGAGAGATGGCTTTTTTTGGTCTATGATGGGTGTCACATAATCTCTAAAACACAGTACTGGGTTTTGGTGTATGTGAGGTGTTTATATACAGTATGTACGCATAGCTGAGGCTATTTGCAAATACAAAACCCATTGCATTAATACAGTTTAAAGGGGACTGTGTTTGGTATCATCTTTTCTGTCACCCCTGCAGAAATATGCCTGTGAGCCCTGTGTTTTCCCTGCATGACGTGATCTTAAGTAACATTGGTTGCTGGTGTACATAAGTTCAATTCTCCATTTGGATTAAAAATATGTGGAATGTACTATGTATATAGCTTGAGAGGGAATGTTGCTTATGTTGACGGCTACTGAACTAACCATTAACAACTATTTCCTATATTTGCATTGAAGATGCTTTACATATTAACTAATGACTTATTGTGCTACAAACACCTTGCATTAGTGAACATTTTAATCCCATGCATATGGATCATCCACTGTCTTAATTTTAGGAGAGTCTCCTTAAGTTGTAGGTTTTATTTCTAATATAGCCACTTATTGTTGTTGTTTTTTAAGGTTGAATATTGTGATATAATGTTTGATGTGCATGAAATTTTTTAATAAATTATTTGTTTTATACATTAGTATCTATGGGTTCTTATTCAAAATCAAATTCCTCTGACCTTAATCTGGTACTGTGGGTAAATAATTTTGGATCAGAGGATCCTGGCTAATGAACTCTAACTTTTCCTCCTTTTATATATATATATATATATATATATATATATATATATATATATATATATATATATATATATATATATATATATATTATATATATATATATATATATACACAGTGCCCTCCACTAATATTGGCACCCTTAAAAAATATGAACAACGAAGGCTTTGAAATAATGTTTTTATTGTTTAACCTTTTGATCGTTTGTTAAGGAAATACACAAAAAATACTCTGTTCTCCAGGAGAAATTGTTCAACCATGACTTCCTGTTTCACAGGGGTATAAATATGAGGTAACACATAGGCCAACTTCCCTTAGTCAATTCATCACAATGGGTAAGAACAAAGAATATAAATGTATTGTGCGGCAAAAGGTTGTTGAGCTTCAAAAAATGGGTTAGAAGAAAGAAGCTAAAGCATTGAAATGCCCATTTCCACCATCAGGGACAATAATTAATAAGTTTTAGTCAACTGGAAATCAACCTGGAAGAGGACGTGGTGTCTATATTGTCTCAATGTACTGTGAAGAGGATGGATCAAGTGGCCAAAATATCTCCAAGGATCACAGCTGGAAAACTGCAGAAGTTAGTAGCATCTTGGGGTCAGAAAGTCTCCAAAACTACAATCCAACGTCACCTACATCCCCACAAGTTGTTTGGAAGGGTTTTGTGAAAAAAGCCTCTACTCTCATACAAAAACAAACTCAAGCATCTTCAGTTTGCCAGACACTACTGGAACTTCAAATGGGATCGGATTTTATGGTCAGATGAAACTAAAATAGAGTTTTTTGACAATAAACACCAAAGGTGGGTTTGGCACACACAGAGAGGTAGCCATATGGATAAGTACCTCATGTCAACTGTAAATTATGGTCATGGCTCATTAATGTTTTGGGGCTGTTTTTCTGCCTGAGCATCATGTACTCTATCAAACATCAACAGATATTAAATAAACAACTGACTGTCTTTGTCAGAAAGCTTAAAATGGACCGTGGCTAGGACAATGATTCAAAACATCAAAATCAACACAAAAAGGATTTAGTGAACACAAAATCAAGTTTGTGTCATAGCCACCCAGTCCCATGACTGGAACCCCTTTGAAGACCTGGGGGGAAAACTGAAGAGGAGAGTTCATCTGTATAGAGGAATGGTTTGAGATCCCTTGCCATTGCTGTTATTTTGGCAAAAGTATTGAATAATAGGGTGCTAATAAATGTGCCACAAATATATTTAACAGTGGTTTTCTTTGGATAAACCTGTGTTGTGTTTGCAATTGTTTGATATTCATGAGAGCAGAGTATTTTTGTGTATTAACAAAATATCAAAAGATTCTTTAATAAAGACAATTTTTACTGCCTTTCTTTGCAAATAGAGGGGCACTGTATAATAATATATATATATATATATATATATAAATATATATATATATATTATATATATATATATATAAATAGAACCAAACTACAGCTCGACCCACCTATGGTCACCTGCCTGGGTGCAACGATGTAGTACTATATTCGAACAGGAAATTGCACTCACAGGGCTTTTTCAAATCAATAAGATTACTTTTTAATAGAACGTTTTCGGGGATTGTTATCCCCTTCATCAGCATCATGCTGATATACAGGTATATATATGTGTGTATATTATATTATATATATATATATATATATATATATATATATATATATATATATATATACAGGGAGTGCAGAATTATTAGGCAAATTAGTATTTTGACCACATCATCCCTCTTTATGCATGTTTGTCTTACTCCAAGCTGTATAGGCTCGAAAGCCTACTACCAATTAAGTATATTAGGTGATGTGCATCTCTGTAATGAGAAGGGGTGTGGTCTAATGACATCAATACCCTATATTAGGTGTGCATAATTATTAGGCAACTTCCTTTCCTTTGGCTAATAATCCTTTGGCTCAGAAAAGTCAAAAATAGTGAGATATCTTGCAGAGGGATGCAGCACTCTTAAAATTGCAAAGCTTCTGAAGCGTGATCATCGAACAATCAAGCGTTTCATTCAAAATAGTCAACAGGGTCGCAAGAAGCGTGTGGAAAAACCAAGGCGCAAAATAACTGCCCATGAACTGAGAAAAGTCAAGCATGCAGCTGCCAAGATGCCACTTGCCACCAGTTTGGCCATATTTCAGAGCTGCAACATCACTGGAGTGCCCAAAAGCACAAGGTGTGCAATACTCAGAGACATGGCCAAGGTAAGAAAGGCTGAAAGACGACCACCACTGAACAAGACACACAAGCTGAACGTCAAGACTGGGCCAAGAAATATCTCAAGACTGATTTTTCTAAGGTTTATGGACTGATGAAATGAGAGTGAGTCTTGATGGGCCAGATGGATTGGGCCCGTGGCTGTATTGGTAAAGGGCAGAGAGCTCCAGTCCGACTCAGACGCCAGCAAGGTGGAGGTGGAGTACTGGTTGGGCTGGTATCATCAAAGATGAGCGTGTGGGGCCTTTTCGGGTTGAGGATGGAGTCAAGCTCAACTCCCAGTCCTACTGCCAGTTTCTGGAAGACACCTTCTTCAAGCAGTGGTACAGGAAGAAGTCTGCATCCTTCAAGAAAAACATGATTTTCATGCAGGACAATGCTCCATCACACGCGTCCAAGTACTCCACAGCGTGGCTGGCAAGAAAGAGTATAAAAGAAGAAAATCTAATGACATGGCCTCCTTGTTCACCTGATCTGAACCCCATTGAGAACCTGTGGTCCATCATCAAATGTGAGATTTACAAGGAGGGAAAACAGTACACCTCTCTGAACAGTGTCTGGGAGGCTGTGGTTGCTGCTGCACGCAATGTTGATGGTGAACAGATCAAAACACTGACAGAATCCATGGATGGCAGGCTTTTGAGTGTCCTTGCAAAGAAAGGTGGCTATATTGGTCACTGATTTGTTTTTGTTTTGTTTTTGAATGTCAGAAATGTATATTTGTGAATGTTGAGATGTTATATTGGTTTCACTGGTAAAAATAAATAATTGAAATGGGGTATATATTTGTTTTTTGTTAAGTTGCCTAATAATTATGCACAGTAATAGGCACCTGCACACACAGATATCCCCCTAAAATAGCTATAACTAAAAACAAACTAAAAACTACTTCCAAAACTATTCAGCTTTGATATTAATGAGTTTTTTGGGTTTATTGAGAACATGGTTGTTGTTCAATAATAAAATTAATCCTCAAAAATACAACTATGCACTCCCTGTATATATATATATATATATATATATATATATATATATTATATATATATATATATATATAATATATATATATATATATATATATATATATATATATATATATATATATATATATATATATATATATATAAAATAAATAATTGGCCAAATTATACTTATGATGTAATAATTTATGTCATATTGTAAGTCATTTGTGATGCTATCAATGATATCCCAGCTTTTGAATGTTAAAATAAGAACTTAAAATCTAAAACTGTAATAAGCTCTTTTTTAACATATGCATGTCCTTGATTTTTTTTTTTTAAAGACAAAGAAGTTTAGAAAACTGAAATAATTTTGGTTATATAATTTATATTCAACACTGCTTTTAAAACAGTCTTCATAAACAATGCAATATGTTTCTTGTTTTTATTATTGAAACAGTAGTGAGAATAAAATGCAATACATTATTACAGAGGTAAAATTAGAATGCATGCATACTGTGCACATATGGCACTATAATAATCTGTAGCTGTAATTCTGTAAATGTTTTATGTTTTATTATACCTGTCCCATGATAACACTCATCGAGCAAAACCATTACAGGAAATGCCACACATCTGGTAATTAGGAAAGTTTTCAAACTAAATTTTAATTTTTAAATCGTTTTTGTCTTCTTTGTCTTTGTTATACCGAATATTCAGAATCAATTAGACCAATGCATGTTTATAGCAGCAATTAAACAGCATTTACCCTAATTAAAAGCCATTAAAATTCCTCAAAAAATATGTAGCCATATTATAAAGAAGAACAAAGCAAAGAATGATATGTATCAAATTCATGCACAATTCTCACAGGTGATTATGACGTCTCATCAAGAAAATAATTTACAATTGTGGGTACAATATAGTTGGTATTTAAATGTAAAAAACATGTTACAGTACCATATACATCTGTTTTGTAGTGAATAAACCTCCTTGTTATTTCATATAATGCACTATTTTTTCTTTCATACAAGTTTAAAACTTATTTAAATGTATCAGTATGGTTTAGAGCAGAAATAGTATTACCCCTACATATACATTTTCTCTGTAAAGTAAAAATATTTTGCAACACTAGATTATGAGGGAAGCAGTAATTTGCACTCCTGCGTGCACGTTATCCCCACTAGCACAGAGCCGCAATAAACCCCTTTTTGTGTGTGCGCCACAGTTAGCACGTCACTTGTAATCTAGTCCTTACTGTTTGACAATATCTAATTGATAATTAAAACCAAATAGTTGTGCAAGCTATTAACTATTTGAAAACTAGATCTTTCAGTTGTTTTGCCTAGAGGTAGAAATTCTATAGTATTATTTATATTAGCTCACTCACCAACTTGTAACAATAAATTTAGGGTTCTGGGAATTGCTGCTCATTAAAAAACAATTTCATTTATGAATGTTAATCATTAACAAACAAACAAATACATGCACCTAACAAATACAAGCTAATTTAAAATTAAAATCCCTTCAAAGCAACGGAAATATAGAAATTTTGCACAGGCAGACAAACGCACACAAACGCACATATATCATTTTTTTTCTTTCTTCACAGTACAAATCACAGTGCACTTAGTTTTTACATATAGAGGTGCATGTGATATTTTCTAGTCAGCGTTATACAGAAATGCGGCTTCACTTTCAAGCGAATTATCGTAAGCATAAAATGTTTCTTTAAATGAACAAATATAAGCCATTACTGAAGTGTAAAATGTTATGGTAAAGCTTCCTCCCTGTAATTATTCACTTAGCATAGAGTCACACTATTTTAATCAATTAATAGAACTTCACTATTATATGTTTCCTTTTTTCTGAGAGCCATAGAATTATTGTATAGGCAATTAGCACATCTAGACAAGTATCCCCGCATACATACTTCCCCCAATGTACTCTGTATACATACATTATTACCAATGCACCAGAGGATTCTGGGTAAGATATACAAATTCATTAACATTATATCATGCTTTTTGCATCCAATACTGTGTTTGACTAAAGTGAACCCCTTATGAGGTAGGTGCAGCAAAAACAGAACCACTTATGGACAGTTGTTTTCAGTTTATTAGCTCTCATCAGCGGAAGATCATTTCCCATGCAAAAGCAATATTCATTTAAATTATGCTGGATGTAAAATTGTGAGATTAAAATCCTTCATGTCATAAATGTAAGAGCCCAAGAATTATTGTATAGGCAGTAAGCACATCTAGGCAAGTATCCACACTTGGTTTCCTCTAGAAGTACTCTGTATACATTGTATATCTATATGTGATTGCCTATACAGTAATTATATGGCTATCATAAAAAGGAAACATAATAGAGAAGTTCCATTAATTGATTAAAATAATTGGGCTCTATGCTAAGTGAATACTTACAGGGAGGAAGCTTTTATCAGTTGTATGTATGATGAGGTGCATATGTTTATTACCAGACCACAGGTACTGCATCAGAATGTTCCTTTAACCTATTAGAATATATTATATGCATACAATAAATCTCTTGAAAGTGAAGTAGCATATCTGTAAAAGCTGACTAAAAATATCATATGAACCTCTATATGTAAAAAAAACTTGCCTAGATGTGCAGATAGCCTATACAATAATGCTATTATAATTATATGATTCTTATTTTTTATAAAATGGAGGATTCTAATCTCACACTTTCATCTCCACCATAAATTCAATGAACAATGCTTTTCCCAGGAAATAGGCTTCACTTAGCAGCAAATCAAAATTACCTTCTGCTGATAAGAGCTAATAAACTAGAAACAGCAGCCCAAATGTGTTCTGTTTTTGCTGCACCTACCCCATAAGGGGTTCACTGTGGTCAAACACAGTATTGCAAGCAAAAAGCATGAGATATTGAATATCTAATTTGCATATCTTACCCAGAATCCTCTGGTGCATTGGTAACAATATATACAGAGTACTTCTGGGGGAAAACAAGTGGGGATACTTACCTAGATGTGTTAATTGCCTATACTCTTATGAAATGGAGGTTTTTAATCTCACACGTTTATCTCCACCATAATTTAAATGAACATTGTTTTTTCTGAGGATACACAGTATTTACTTTGTTAGGATGTGAAATGCAAAAAGGACATTCTATAATGAATAAAAGTATGTTATGTGTGCTTCAGAATATCATTATACTCATGAAAAAATTCTAGGTTAGGCATAAGAAGAGCTAATCGTAATGGGGTAGTCAGGCATGGTAAGGTAAGTAAGGTGTGAGTGTCTGGGGTTATTATAAGATCCCATTTTATATGCACAAAACATAGAAATCTATAATAAATAGATACATGTTCTTATTTATAGACTCAGGATTATTATTTTTGTATTATGACTATGAGTATCAGTTTGTCCTTCCGAGTGATCACTACATCACTTGAAGGAATATGCACATTTTAAAAAGAAAAAACTGAAGGTTGGTAAAAATGTACTAAATATATTGTAACATAAAAATATTGTTTTAAAGGGGCATCTGACATTTTTTATACTGAGAACTTTTAATTTAAGATTTTTATAACATGCCCTATATTTTCAAACAGCAGTGCAGGGACGAGGGCTGTTTATTTTCCCTATGTCAACATTGAAGTTAAAGCTAGAATTTAACTTCTTTTTCAAATAATCAGAACCAGGGAAATGCCTTACATCTATTGGGAGGTTTTTGTATCAATTGATTATATAACTATTAAGGGGCAACACAGACATCATAAATCATATGGCACAATGCATCATTGCTCACGTAACACAACACACAACACCAAATATTAATAGTACTGTGTAAAAACTAAGCAGTACAATTAAATAGTAATGTTATAAGTGGATGTAGTAAATTTTAAAAATAATAAAATATTCTAAATATTACTCATTCCTGTAACAAACAATTTATTCATCCCTAATAGCAGACTACATTGATGATGACAATCTCAACAACTTAACTATTTTGTCATACACTTTTTAAACTTTTTTTTTTAAAATTTGAACTTTTTAGCTTCAGTCACCAGTTAAGAATTGGAGTCAATTTATTACATTTAAGTCTATTAAGGTAAAACGTTATCAGCTACATGGAGGGAATAACATTTGAAATTACCCTATAAAAATTATACCCCCAAGGGGGCGGAGCCTGACCGTGCAGGAGAATGGTTGTGTATCCCTGAAGCACCGGAGCCGAGAGATTGCCCAAAGCATGTAAACCTAACAAAAAAGTTCTAACAACTGTTAATCTGCATCACAAGACCGAGGGGAGCGGACAGAAAGTTGGAAACAGTCTTTGTAAAGCCCGGAGCTGCAAGTAGACAGCAATCGCAGATGCAGGCCCCAACCTGTCTAAAGTAGACAACGTTTATTGCGGAGACTCGCGGCTGGCTGTAAATATAGTGGATGCCCTCAAAGATAGAAGAGGATTACCAGAGCAACTTGCCTTCTCAAGAGGTCTCTCTGTGTGAATGCACTGTAAGGAACACAACTACAGGACGGTTATCTAAGTGAGATACCTGGACTTCCAAGACCAGGTGACATTGTTTGCTGAATAACTACACTGGGTATATAATTATATCTCTCTTTCAATACTCACTTCTCAAAAGAGACCCTTATAAGAACTTATTGAGCTACCGAGAGTGTTTGTTGGGGAATCCTCCTAGGAGAGTTAGCCTATTTTACCTCTGTTACTTACTTCATAATTTTTAAGTGACGCACTTACACAAGGCCATATAAAACATAGGCCATAGCCCTGTGCTGAAATTGGAAAGTGTTGAATAAACATTCTAGGAGATACTAATAGGATGTGAAGAGGTGTTAGTCGAAAGCCCTACATAGATCCATAACCAGATACATCGGAGCTACACCACAGCAAGGGTAACTGAAATTATATAATCTGCCACACAACCCCACAGAGGTTATACATAAAAGAGGTGCTTGATACTCTTACATACACAAACTGTAGCTGGACTTATATAATGCACAGCAAATATAGCATGGCTCAAAAAAAGACAGGACCACAGGAAAAAGGGTCTAAAACCAGAAATATGAACCACTACTTAAAGAGTGCTGAATCGCAAGCAGTGGAGGAGCCTTTGATACAGCAACAAATTACTATGAATGAGACTGCACAAATACCGTAAGTACCCAATGTTATGCCACAATATGTAACTAAAGAGGACCTAAAATCTCTTTCCTCCAAAGAGGATATAAAAGAAGTTGTCTCAGAGATTAAGAACTTGTTTAGCGAGTTGCGCAAAGATTTAACAGAAGTCACACAGAGAGTGAATGTCGTGGAGTAATCGCAGACCACCTTACAAGATAAGCTAAAAGACACCATGGCACAAACACTTCATAATGCAAATATGATTCAAAGTTTACTAGAGCGCATAGAAGATTTGGATAATCGCAGTCGGTGAAACAATCTGTGCATAAGAGGCATCCCCGAATCCATTGGTCCCAGTGCCCTGCAGGGGTACTTACAGGATCTTTTTAGGATGCTTAAAGGCACACCTATGGCCCCTGAGGTCCTGATAGAGAGAGCGTACAGGGCGTTGTGCCCAAAACCATCAGCGAAGGCCCCTCCAAGGGATGTTATCCTCAGGTTATTGAATTATAAGGAGGAAATCCACAAGAATAGCAGAAACAAGCACCCAGTGCAGAATGCTGGTGTCTCCCTTCAGGTGTTCTCAGACCTTAGTCCGACTACGTTACAAAAGCGCAGGGACATGAGATTTTTAAACTCCACATTGCAAGATAACAAGATTACATACCGATGGGGGTTTCCCACCTGCATTATCACTACTAATGGAGAGAAAACAGAGCTGTATAGGTCTTTGAGTGACCTAGAAGTATTCTGCACATCTCTGAATATCACACCACCGAGACCAGAAGATTTACCTCCCCAAGTACTCACAGAAGAAGGGAGGATGTCCCAGACCTGATGAATTTGGTGAATGGAAGACATACTATTCACCTTACTTGTAGAGGTAACGCTGTGTGTTTCTAGCACAGCGAATGATGGATGGGGTGGTACCTGGGCTCCATCCAGGTCTGTATTGGTTTTACTTATATTCCCATAATGACTAATTTCATTATAGCAAGAATCTATGTCTATTCTAACTACAGCAAGTAACTTAGAAATAACTGTTATATACTAGAGAGAATGTGTTCCCTTCACTCTGACTGATATTATCCCCTCGGTTTATATATATCAAAATGTTTTATTTTGATCTTATGTATGCAGATCCTGTTATAATCTAAGTGTTAAATCTTATTTATATATGTTTGTTCAACTTTTACCCTGATATTTCTAACTGGGCAAGCTATCAGCACTTTCCCTTCTTATTGATCTTTCCAGAGAAAGAACTTGCCTCAGACTGCCAATCGGCTATCCAATATTCCCTACACTCCTCATTTTTGTTTCCTTTGTGTTATCCTTTTCCCCTTTTACTTGTTAAATTAGTGTTGCAGTGTAACCCTGTCATTCTAGCTTAGACTCTCCCCGGATGGGAGACCTATTAAAAGGTAAACACTTATACCCCCCTTTTTTATTTATCTGTGTACCACATTCAGCCTCCTTCCCCCCACCCTTTTTTTTTCTTTCCTTGGCTCTTTCTCTTCTCTCCTCCACTCACAAGAGACTTTTAAAGCATGATGGTTCCCACGCAGCTCAAACCAAAGAAACACCCACTCAAATTTCTAACGAATAATGTGAAAGGTTTAAATAACTCGGGCAAAAGATCTATAGTCTTACGGGATTTACAGAAATTACAAGGAGATGTTATTTTTATGCAAGAATCAGATTTTGCTAGGAACAAGGAACCCAAAGGGCATAACAGTAGATACCCCACTGCCTCAGGCCTACGTAAACAGAATGGGGTGGGTATTCTGATACACAGTAGAACACCTTTTCAACTACAGAAAGTAGAAAGAGACAAAGAGGGCAGAGGTGGTGGTGGGCCTATTGTATGGTAGGCAGGTTACATTAGCAAATATATATGCTCCCAACACTGCTCAACATGCCTTTTTTAGAAACCTCTCGGGTAAGTTACTTGAATTGCACAAAATCCACAGAAGGAACAGCACCATCAAATGAATGAAATAAAAATCTTCTTTATTGAGACATCACCAAAGACACAGCAACACAGTGTTGCTGTGTCTTTGGTGATGTCTCAATAAAGAAGATTTTTATTTCATTCATTTGATGGTCCTGTTCCTTCTGTGGATTTTGTGTGATTTTGAGGTCTATGGCAGGACCTTGGTACGTGCACCTATTTATGGACTGATGCTGTGTTCATTTTCTACAAGTTACTTGAATTGGCCAAAGGGGTTTTGTTTGTGGGTGGGGATTTTAATGCTCCACTTAACCCAAAACTGGACACCTCCAACAGAGTTTCAAGTGTGCCACATCATGTCCTAAAGCAAATTAACACAGTGCTTAAAGATCATATGTTGCACGATATCTGGTGAACTATGCACCCAACAGAAACAGACTACACCTACTACTCTAGCCCACATAAGAAATACTCCTGCATAGACGTCCTATTTACTGACTCACAGGTTATAGCATACATCACACGCAGTGATATATCCTCTATTACTTGGTCAGACCAAGCGCCAGTTGCCTTTGAAATGGTATGGCCAGACACACCAGCCACCCCATATATATGGCGACTTGAGGACTCTCTTTTAGACAATCCATTAGTGCAGGAGGACATTACCTCTATGATTACAGAATACTTTGATATAAATATGACGGAGGGCCTGCCTTTTCCAATTCTTTGGGAGGCACACAAGAGCGTTATTAGAGGACATCTAATCAAACACAAAGCAAGACTGCTAAAACAACTGAGAGATAGATATGACTTGATCCTTAACAATATAATGACACTGGAGAAGCGGCATAAACAAAACCCACTTGATGCAGAAGCAGAAACAGCACTTAACCAGGCTAGAATAGAGTTTAAACAATACCTGCAAGAGGAGAATCAACGTAGGGCACTCCTGTTATGACAAAAATATTATGAAGTGGGGAATAAATCTGGAAGGATGTTGGCTAGGGCCTTGCATCGGACACAGCTGAAATCCTTTGTCCACACCCTTAGAGATAGCGCGGGAAGACCTCACAAAGACAGCAGACATATTTCGTACTTACTACAGCAGACTATACAATCTGAATACACTTACACCTACAGAAACCCCAGAGAGGACTGCAAACAGACGTAAGGCACAAGAGTACATACTTAACACCAAATTGCAGACTTTGAGCCAAGACAACATTGACTTTCTTGAATCCCCCCTTACTCGGGAAGAATTACAACTAGCATTAAAAAACCTTCCTAATGGGAAGAGGCCGGGCCCGGATGGGCTGGGGGCCAAATATTATAAGACTTTTCTGACAGGCCTGCTTCCGCATTTACAGGACTTATTTAATAGACTACCTGACCTGGAGCAGTTACCGTCGAAACCAGCTGATGTACCACAAAGCTACAGGCCAATATCATTGCTTAATACTGATGTCAAGATCCTGGCCAAGGCCTTAGCAAATAGAGTAAACAAGTTTCTTCCCGGCCTAATTGTAGCAGACCAAGTTGGGTTTGTCCCGGGAAGGGAGGCGAGGGACAACACCCTTAAGGGGATGCAGTTGATTGCCCACTCCAGGAAGAGAGGGATACCACTCGCCCTGTTATCCACAGATGCTGAAAAAGCGTTCGACAGGGTGAGCTTTTACTTTCTAAGGGCTGTTTTGGAGAAGATAGGCTTTGTGGACAAATTCCTTAAGGTTGTTTTTGCATTATATTCTACCCCAAATGCACAGATTAAGGTGAATGGCGTTCTTTCAGATTCCTTTACTATTTCCAATGGGGCTAGGCAGGGGTTTCCCCTTTCGCCCCTGCTGTTTGCCATCTCCATTGAGGCTCTAGCAAGTAATATTAGAGCCAACCCCCTGATTAAGGGGATAGAGATGGGGGGCAGAGAAAATAAATTAGCCATGTATGCAGATGATCTTTTGCTTACTATTACAGATGTTGAAACAACTATACCGGCTTTGCTGGAGGAGTTTACAATACAAGATATGGTGAGGTATCTCATTTTCATCTCAATGACACAAAGTCAGAACTGTTGAGTGTTTCTCTGATGCCTGCCTCTTTGGCCTGGATCAGGATGCATAGCCCCTTTGTACTTACGGACAAATCCTTAAAATATTTGGGTATTGAATTAGCATCTAATGTTGCAGGTATGTTCTCCTTGAACTATATACCTATTAAGACAGTGATTACAGCAGACCTTTTCTTGTGGAGGCATAAATCAATCTCATGGCTAGGAAGAATTCATGTTATTAAAATGAATATCCTTCCTAGGATATTATATGTACTCCAGACTTTACCGATACCTCTCCCAGCGACGTTTCCCCCATCCCTGCAGAGTAAATAAGAGGACTATGTACTTACCCAGAGATGAGGGAGTAGTGGGACTGCCAAACCTTCTGATCTATAGGAGAGCCATATTGCTCCAGAGAGTAGTAGAATGGTGTCAAGGCAGCGACCAAAAATGTTGAATTCAACTAGATAGAGGAGCATTACAAACTGGGGATCTTGCTGCCCTCCTTTGGATATATAAGAGACACAGACAGATGGACCTTACTCATTTTCCAATACTGGAGGTGTTGTTTATAGAGTGGGATAGGACCTTACAGACTGACCCACACATTTCAACAACATACTCGCCCCTAACACCTCTATATGGGAACCCTGAACTTCCACTGCAAATCAAAACAACACCGGCGAACACCTCTCTGACCAACAACCATGTAGGAACTTACATTATAGACTATAGGGTGAAGACGAGGGAGGAGATTGAGAGAGACTTGACAGACTTCCCCACACCTTGGTTTGTATACCTACAAACCTGCCATTACATTACCACCCACAGACACAAACATCAACTGATGAGAAAACTTAAACCATTTGAACAACTATGTACAAAAAGCTCGGCCCCCAGGCATTTGATCTCATTGTTATACGCACATCTACTTGTACATAAGGGGAGTGCGCTTCCAGTGTATACCAGAATGTGGCATAGGGAGTTAGAAGTAGAAGTAGAGTTCACAGAAGAGGAGTGGCGTTGGATGTTGCGCACTATTAAGACCACTTTGGTTTCAGCACACACACAGGAGTCCCAATACAAGCACTTGAGCCGTGGGTATCTCATGCCCTCACGGCTTAAGACAATTTATCCAAACGCTTCGGACAGGTGCTGGAGGGGGTGTGGGGAGCTGGGTTCCATGGTACATATCTGGTGGGACTGCCCCTTATTAGACACTTATTGGTCCACAGTGTGGGAGGAGATGCAGGGGATCTTGGGGATAGCTATCCCAAAGACACCGGAGACATTACTTTTTCACATCCCCTTTAAAATACGAGACCCAATTTAGAAATCACTTTTGTATCTGATGTTAGCTTGAAAGATATCACTATGCTAAAATAGCAAAGCTGGATAGACATGAGCTTATGCTTCAGTTGTGGGGAGGTGGGGTGTGAGATGTTGGGATATTTGCCTGGAGGAGGCAGTGATAGGTGGGAGTTGGTGATGAGTGGATTACTTCTCCTTCCTTTTCTACTTTCCTCTGATGAGATTCCTTTCTTCTTTCTTTTCTTCTTCCCTTTCCTGTTCTTTCATTCTCTGGGTATTTTTTCCCCCTCCCTCTCCTCCCCCTTTTGGTATGTGAATAAATAGAGAGTTGCCAGACTGTAACCAAGCCATGGCATTGTTATTATTCTATATCGTAATGTTATGTTATACAATCACATTCGGCTAGATTACAAGTTTTTGTCGGTATTCTCACCGCTCAACTACAAACAACGCTGGTATTACAGGTTTTTTTTAACCCGGCGTTAGCCTCTAAAAAGTGAGCGGAGAGCAAAATTTAGCTCCACATCTCACCTCAATACCAGCGCTGCTTACGGTAGCGGTGAGCTGGCTAAACGTGCTCGTGCACGATTTCCCCATAGGAATCAATGGGGCAGAATCGGCTGGAAAAAACCTAACACCTGCAAAAAAGCAGCGTTCAGCTCCTAACGCAGCCCCATTGATTCTTATGGGGAAAATACATTTATGTCTACACCTAACACCCTAACATGAACCCACGAGTATAAACACCCCTAATCTTACACTTATTAACCCTTAATCTGCCGCCCCCGACATCGCCAACACCTGCATAATATTATTAACCCCTAATCTGCCGCTCCGGACACCGCTGCCATCTACATTATACTTATGAACCCCTAATCTGCTGCTCCTAACTTAGCCGACACCTACATACTATTTATTAACCCCTAATCTGCCGCCGGCAACGTCACCGCCACTATAATAAAGTTATTAACCCCTAAACCTAAGTCTAACCCTAACACCCCCTAACTTAAATATAATTACAATAAATCTAAATAAAATAACTACAATTAACTAAATTATTCCTATTTAAAACTAAATACTTACCTATAAAATAAACCATAAGATAGCTACAATATAACTAATAGTTACATTGTAGCTAGCTTAGGATTTATTTTTATTTTACAGGCATGTTTGTATTTATTTTAACTAGGTACAATAGTTATTAAATAGTTATTAACCTAACCTAAGTTACAATTACACCTAACACTACACTATAATTAAATTAATTCCCTAAATTAACTACAATGAACTACAATTAAATTAAATTAAATAAACTAAAGTACGGAAAAAAAACAATAAATTACAGAAAAAAAAAAAATAATTACAAAAATTTTAAACTAATTACATCTAATCTAATCCCCCTAACAAAATAAAAAAGCCCCCAAAATAATAAAAATCACTACCCTATACTAAATTGCAAATAGCCCTTAAAAGGGCTTATTGCGGGGCATTGCCCCAAAGTAATGAGCTCTATTACCTGTAAAAAAATTACAATACCCTCCCCCAACATTAAAACCCACCACCCACACACCCAACCCTACTCTAAAACCCACCCAATCCCCCCTTAATAAAACCTAACACTAACCCCTTGAAGATCACCCTACCTTGAGACGTCTTCACCCAGCCGTGCACAAGTGGTCCTCCAGAGGGACAGAAGTCTTCATCTGATCCGGGCAGAAGAGGACCTCCAGACAGGTAGAGGTCTTCTTCCAGGTGGTATCTTCTATCTTCATCCATCCGGAGCGGAGCGGGTCCATCTTCAAGCCAGCCGACGCGGAGCATCCTCTTCTTCCAACGACTCCTGATGAATGAAGGTTCCTTTAAATGACGTCATCCAAGATGGCGTCCCTTGAATTCCGATTGGCTTATAGGATTCTATCAGCCAATCGGAATTAAGGTAGGAAAAATCCTATTGGTTGATCCAATCAGCCAATAGAATTGAAGTTCAATCCTATTGGTTGATCCAATCAGCTAATAGGATTGAGCTCGCATTCTATTGGCTGTTCGAATCAGCCAATAGAATGTAAGCTCAATTCTATTGGCTGATTGCTTCAGCCAATAGGATTTTTCCTACCTTAATTACGATTGGCTGATAGAATCCTATCAGCCAATCAGAATTCAAGGGACGCCATCTTGGATGACATCATTTAAAGGAACCTTCATTCGGCGGGAGTCATTGGAAGAAGAGGATGCTCCGCGTCGGCTGGCTTGAAGATGGACCCGCTCTGCTCCGGATGGATGAAGATAGAAGATGCCGCCTGGATGAAGACTTCTGCCCGTCTGGAGGTCCTCTTCTGCCCGGATCGGATGAAGACTTCTGCCCCTCTGGAGGACCACTTGTGCCCGGCTGGGTGAAGACATCTCAAGGTATGGTGATCTTCAAGGGGTTAGTGTTAGGTTGTATTAAGGGGGGATTGGGTGGGTTTTAGAGTAGGGTTGGGTGTGTGGGTGGTGGGTTTTAATGTTGGGGGTATTGTATTTTTTTTTACAGGTAAAAGAGCTGATTCCTTTGGGGCAATGCCCCGCAAAAAGCCCTTTTAAGGGCTATTTGTAGGGATTTTTATTATTTTGGGGGGCTTTTTTATTTTATTAGGGAGATTAGATTAGGTGTAATTAGTTTAAAACTCTTGTAATTATTTTATTTTTTTCTGTAATTTAGTGTGTTTTTTTCCGTACTTTAGTTTATTTAATTTAATTGCAGTTAATTGTAGTTAATTTAGGAAATTATTTTAATTATAGTGTAGTGTTAGGTGTAATTGTAATTTAGGTTAGGTTTTATTTTACAGGTACTTTTGTCTTTATTTTAGCTAGGTAGTTATTAAATAGTTAATAACTATTTAATAACTATTCTACCTAGTTAAAATAAATACAAACTTGCCTGTAAAATAAAAATAAACCCTAAGCTAGCTACAATGTAACTATTAGATAGGATAGGATACGCAATTTACGTAAGGGGATTTGCGGTATGCTCGAGTCGCGGAAAAAAAGTGAGCAGTACACCTGTACACCTGCCAGACTCGTAATACCAGCGGGCGTTAAAAAGCAGTGTTGGGACCTCTCAACGCTGCTTTTTAAGGCTAACGCAAGACTCGTAATCTAGGTGTTTGTCTTCTAATATAGAGGATACTGGATAAGTTTTGTATTATGCTGAAGTTCCTGTTGTCTTTTTTTATGTTAATGGACTACAACAGGACAATATGGAAAATTTTGTGAAAAAGTTAGAGCTTTTCTTTGAACACAAATAAATAGTTAAAACAGGAGACTGAACATTCTCTTATTGACAGCATCCACAGAAATTTGTGCTAATGTTATAAGCCTAAGGACGGGTAGTGGATTATGTTACAGCATAAAATTGTGATATACATTATGTACCCGTTCATTTTTCAGGACATGGGCATTGGCTCTTAACCAGCCCTTGTATTTTGCATTGTATGTGTATGTAACTTATCATACATTTTTTCCTCCTGTATCTTGTTTGGACCAATAAAGCTCTTTTGAAAAAAAAAAAAAATGATACCCCCAAAAGAGGATTTTTATGGAAGAATCCTCTTTGATAAGTGTCAGAAATTTAGTGAAACAACGAATGATTTGTTATATATTTTATGGGAATGCCCAAAAGTTAAATATTTTTGGTTGAAAGTTAAAATTTGGCTAAGAAAGAATCCGAAAAAGAATTTTCATTTTAAGTTAGAACAGTTGATTTTCTCATTGAATCGATAGGAAAATAGTATGGATTGGAAAATTATTAATATGTTAATTCTTGCAGGAAGATATATATTTAATGGGTGGAAAGACAAAAAAGACTACATTTGCGGATTAAAGTATTGATTAAAGCAATCATAAGACAATTGGTGCAAAAAAGTATTTTCTATAATACTGAAATGGCTTTGAATTTGAATGACCCTGAAAAAACTGATTAAATTAAAATGTTAAGGTTTTGTTACCATTCTCTAAACACAACCCAATGTTCCTCCAAATGTAATAACACCAAAAAGGGTCATTAGAATAGAAAAATTACATGCTCAAATTTGTTAGAGCTTATGATTTTAGCACTAACAAGATCATGCATCTACCACTGCTGATCAGGTTACTATTAATTCTTGCTCTGAAACCGAGGTTCTCTGCTGCAACCAAGCAGCACTTTAACTATGTGTTTAACCTATGCAGGGGGTAAACACATAAAGATGCAGGATTACTAGTGCTAAAAGAACATGTTTTAATTATAATAATTATAATTTGTAATGTTCAACTATAATGACCCTTAATCCTAACCATATATATAAAAAAAATCTACTAATATACTGAAGTGTGATCTTGACTTAATTTAATAATGACAAGTTGACCTTGATAATATTGGCAAATATTAATTGCCTACTGACCTCTATATAAGATATTTTGTCACTTCTGTCTAAACTCTAGAGTAGAACATTTTTAAGTCCCATGAGGTTTATAATTCAAAATTAGATTAAAAACCCCATGGAATGAAAAGTTGTTGATATAGCAAAAGGCAGTTATACACTAAATACCTATTACATTTTAAATATGCTCTGGGAATTATTAGTTCATTAAACATTTTAATTATGTGTTGAAATCCTTTGGCTAGAATAAATGGGGATTTATTAAATTACCATATTTAATTTAACATACCTTTGACACTTACAGTTAAGTTTTGTTTTCATACATACTTGTTTTTTCTTATACTGTGTAATCCCATTGATAGTCTTTTACATTTATTTGTGGGGGGGAAATAAATTTAGAAAGGTAAAATTAAAGTACATATATTTCAGAAATTGATGTAAATCATATAATGTAAAGGTGCTTTTTTACATGATTATTCAGGTAATGTGGCTTTATTTTAGCATATGTGTGTGCTTACAGTCAATGGAATTTCTTTAAATAAGTCCATATTTTTAGTTTTGGGGAGGAAATACCCTTCCTCAGACACTCGTGGCAATATAACACTCCAATATAAAGGCAAAATCCTCCAACCCTTGTGAAAAAACAACAATGTAATTACCACAGAAACCATGTAAGCAACAAGGAACAACATTTGATTTAAACACATTTGTATGAAGAGCACCCCCCTAAAAAATATATATTCGTTTGAATATATCCCAGTGAGTGCAAGATACTTTTTGTATCTTCTACAGTTTTCAAGCCCCTGCACCTTGGTAGTAAAACTGACTTATGGTGAGGATACATGTCCTGTAAGTAGAGTACTATTGGATAGCTCATGGGCTGTGTAGTGCCTGAGTCACATACCTGGACTTAAGCACCTCTCCACTGTGTCTTACCAGCATGCTGAGGCCTTCCTCCCTCACATGTTGCTGATCCAGTAGAGGGCCCATCTAGTGCCAGTAGCTACACTGCAGAGGATACTGCAGATATACCTGTAACCCCTCAGGGGGAGGCTAGGGACCGGTCCCTGTCATGCCTGAGGGCAGTTATGGCTGTTAGATTACCCACTAGGGTTATGGAAAGCAGATAATAGATAATCTTCATCCCTGTTTCACTCAGAGTCTTCTTGGAGTGAATCATATAATGTAACAGTGCTTTTTTACATGATTATTCAGGTATTGTGGCTTTATTTTATCATGTGTGTGTGTGGTACTTACAGTCATTTGTATTTCTTCAAATAAATATATATATTTAGTTTTGGGGAGGAAACCCCCTTCTTCAGACAACATATGTAACACTTCAATATATAGCCAAATCCTCCGATCCTTGTGAAAAAAACAACAATGTTATTACCACAGGAACCATTTAAGCAACAAGGAACCATATTATTGATTTAAACACAATTGTATGAGGTGCACCCCCCAAATATCAGAAAAATAAATTGATATTGATTTGAATAACTCCCAGTGACACCCACTTTTTCTACCTTCTACACTTTCCAAGCCCCTGCACCTTGGTAGTAAAACTAACTTATGTTGGGGATACATGTCAACCAGGACTTCTTATATGTAGAGTTTGTACTTCCTGCTAATTCTCACTGATTGGCCAAAGAAGCTTTGTACCTATCAGTCAATACACATTAGTAGGAACCGCATAACAGCCAATCAGCATTAGTATGAATTACATTACTGATACTGCTGTATTAGAGTAAATTTAAATGTAAAAAGAATGTGTTTTTTCAGTTTTTTTGTGTTAGCAATTTTCTTTTTCATAAGGATGATAGTCAATGGGTGAGATTGATAGAAACTCAGGCTGCCGGAGGGCCGTGTTCCCTAGGCACAATCACATGTGTGAAATTAATTGAGTCTTATTTCCCCTATCTTTTCTAGCCAGTGGGCATTCCTTCCATTAACAAATATAGGGCTGGATTACAAGTTGTGCGCAAACATTAGCATATGCGTGATATTGAAATACCTTGCCCTCGTTAACTTGCAAGTGTATAACAAGTTGAAAATTTGTGCTTGTCATGTTTAGCATGACTGAAGTCCTTGAGTAGGGATAAATAAAAAAAGTATACCCAACATAAATACATTAAAATAGATTGCTAAAAACTATACAATACAAAGAGTAACCCCTTGGTAGGGTAGCGCTCAACAGTAGGTGTCTGTGGATATTCAAAAGTATAGTGCACTTACTGGGTGACAAATTTAATCTTATCTGCTGCCCTGCCACACTCCTTTTCTTCTTTTTGGAAATTTGTGCTAATAAAAACTACTCATATAAATATTAAAAAAAAGATATAAGGGTTAAAAGGTATATGATATACAACAAAGTATTTTAATAGAAAGTGCTATATTGCATTTATACATACATACACATGTCTAAATATATACATACATATATATATATATTAATATGTATATTTACTTTGGAGCCCTTTCCACTCAAATACCTTAAAAAAGAAAAATCATTTTTATTCAATTTTAATATTTAATAATGTGTTTTACTGTGTATGTACTGTAAATATTTTAGAATCAAATATTCTTCACATAGGGGGAAATGTTCTATGTATTTTTAAAAATGTATTTCTATTTATATCTATATCTACCTATACCTATATATGTATATTAATATAGATATATATTTTACAAAAAATACATCAGATGCATATAGAAATATCTATTTAAAAATAAATACAGTAGAACATTTTCTTCTATGTTGCGCTCTCTATTAAAGTCTATAGGAAGAAGAAGTTATCCGAAGTACTGAAGTTAGCTTGCAACGTGTTAAGGAATTTAAACTTTAGCTTTCATTACCAGCAATACCAAAAGAACGCCATTGCAATAATCTTACCCCATAACAAATTTTACCCTTATTTAGTAATGATAACAGACACATTTTTGATGTTAGAAAAGGTCACGTATTTATTAGTTTTGAGCAATCCTCTTAAACTGTCAAATCATAACAGATCATAACAGATCATAACAGATCATAACAGATCAACAATTCAATGCACCAGCATTGTAAAGAAATAGGCGGCCTCATGTAACCAAGAAGCGTGACCGCGTGCAAATCGGGGATTGCAGACCAGGAGAGCATATGAGTTTGAGCGACAGACCACCACTCAATGTCTCTGTTCCCTACAGACCTCCCCCATTATCACCTTACCCACTTGCCAGGCCGCCATATTTCACTACATAGTGTATATGAATGACAGTTAACATACACCATGAGAGATTACTTGCAATCAATTGGCTTTGACCGAGAGACCATTAGCCAATTTCATGCCACATGGCATTATAGCCCTTAAAGGGCAAAAAAACACGGGCGAGCTTATATTGAATGGCAGAATCACCACAACATTTGCCCCTATCTGTGTTGTTTTGATCGCTCCATACAACATGACCTCTTCATTGTGCCTAGCTTCTTTTTATATCTAGGGTGAGAGGGAGGGAAAAGGAGCAAAATTAGTTTTCTGCTCAGTTACTGTATGCAGCCTGTTATATAACCCTCTCCCCCTCCTCCTTGTTACAACACCCTTCTTATCACACCTGCACCAATCTAGGAGCTAGCCTCTTCAGTTAAACAATACACCTAGCCTAACCCTAGCCCCCCTCTAGCTTACCGCTCTGAACAATACACCTAATCTAACACAAACCCCTCCTTACTTTCCATGGCCAGCAAAGTGAATACCTGAAGTTGTTCCCTTCTTATACTGTCAGTACACTTTACTAAGGAATTTAAACTTTAGCTTTTATTACCAGCAATACCAAAAGAATGCCATTGCAATAATCTTATCCTATAACAAATGTTACCCTTATATAGTAATGATGACAGACACATTTTTAGTGTTAGAAAAGGTTACATATTTATTAGTTTAAACAGTATTATTTGCCTTTATGGACAAATTTGAGCGATCCTCTTAAACTGTCAAATCATAACAGATCATAACAGATCAACAAATCAATGCACCAGCATTGTAAAGAAATAGGAGACCTTGCGTAACCAAGAAGCATGACCGTGCGCAACTCATGGGTGTAAGACATGGCAAATAACAGGCCAAAAGGTTTGCAGACCAGGAGAGCATATCAGTTTGACCAACAGACCACCACTCAATGTCCCTGTACCCTACAGACCTCCCCTCATTATCACCGTACCCATGTGTCAGGCCGCAATATTTCACCGCCATAAAAGAGGATCCTCTTACCGCCACCCCCCTCATTTCCTATTGTGACCTTTTCTTACCTCAACCTAACTTTGTATCATACTCCTGATGTCCTTAATGATAATTTTGTTGCCCTTCTTTGACAAATGTACTCCATCACCTCTGTAAAGCTCTTTATTTCTTACACTGATTGAGGTAATACTTTACCTCCTATTTCCTCTATCACTTTCCTTCCTGCCTGATTCACCTTCTTTCTACTCTTGTATCCCCCCTTCTGTGTGATACAATCTCTCCAAAACATCCTAGAAGTTACACTCGACCACACCAACTAGACTTCTTGACATGTTACCTTGAACCATTTAAAAGTCTATTTCACCTGTTCCTGTAGCTCAATTGAAGGTACTAATATTATCATTGCCTCCTTAGATGTATGATCCAGATATCAGGCTTAACCCATTTTCCCATAGATACTTGCACTGTTTCCATCAACTGATTACACTTCATTCCTAGCCATCTAATTCCTACTTCTCTAGAGCTAAATCTCAAATTCACTCCCTGTTTGGTCGTTGCAGCATGTATTGCAGCCCAATGCACCTCAGAATGTCTCAGTATCCACACTCTTAAAGGGACAGTCTAGTCAAAATTAAACTTTCATTATTCAGATAGGACATGCAATTTTTTTTTAATAATCATTTTTATTATATTTCAACAGATTTATACATTTTCATATAATTTCCAAGGAACAAATAGAAAAAAAAAGAAGAATAAACAGACAATTGGAAGCCAAACACATATAAACAATCCACAAAATATTATACCTATGAAAATAAAAAAAAAATAAAACCCTCTGGTATTTTATGAACTTTTTCAACCCATGTTAATCTTGTTATTAGATTTCAATCTGTCATTCCTTAATCTTTATAGATGTTGAATTTTTTTTTTTTCATGTTTCCCCTGAACATGAACAAAAACAGCAAAAACAAAAACAAAAACTAAAATGTACAATCTTTCTCTTCTCCTTCCCCCTCCCTCTTCCCTTTCAGCATGTGTATACCTTCAATACGACAAATTCCTTTATATTATTTATATAAAGTACAAATGATAATCATGAATTATCTCCCTATTATTATAGTATTAGTATGCTTAAACTCAATCTTCCAAGAAGTCACTAAATAATCAACATTATACTATTGTTAATGCGTTAATGCACTAAGAGTCACAATTGTTAACTTGGATATAAGAACAAAGAGAGAGAGAGAGAGAGAGAGAGAGAGAGAGAGAGAGAGGAAAAAAATAAAAAGGGAGAAATTCCCTCCCTCTCCCCCTCCCCTCCCCCTCCAGTAAAACCTTCAGGTCCTATCCAGTTACCATATCCCCAGTATAACCAACTCTGTGTTCTGAAAGGGAAATATAATGTAGTCTATCTCTGTGGTCGGGAGGGACTTGATAAATGGTGCCCATTTACCAAAAAAATTTCTAATATCGGATTCATTATTAATATTCGTGTCTCGTTGTTCTAAGATACATTGTTTTTTGAGATATTTTTTTATTTCTGCCACACTGGGTATTTCTTTTGACTTCCATTTTTTAAATATTAAATACCTAGCTGCCAGAATAGAGACGCTTATTATCTTTTCATTTGATTGTTGTTCTTTCTGATTGTGAAAGCAGAACATTTTTAAATTTACCTGCATCTCCAGAGGGGAAATCTTAAGAGAGGTATTAATCCAGAATTCTAGTTTGCGCCAAAATTGCCTAATCAAAGGGCAATTAAACATCATATGTACGAGATCAGCCGCAACCAGCGAACATTTAGGGCATTTATGAAAATTCCTATTCTGAAGCTTATGGCCTTTTTCCGGGGTATAGTGAAATTTATGTAATAACTTAAGGTGTGCCTCTCTCCATGTTGCTGAGAGGGTAGCCTGGGCCACTTTATGTATAGATTTTTGTATAAATTTATGATCAATATTTTCCTGGTAAGAAGAAGACGATCTTAACATCCTTTATTGTAACAATTATTTAAAATTTGAACAAAGCTTGCAGAGCAGACGTGTGGTGTTAGGCACAGCACTTGCGCCAGTGCTGCGCCTAACACCACACGTCTGCTCTGCAAGCTTAGTTCAAATTTTAAATAATTGTTACAATAAAAGATGTTTTTATACCAGAGGATCGGATCGTCTTCTTCTTACTTGTATTATTGATCCAGTCAAGATTCGTATCCCTAAACGGAGGACCATTTTACCACCCGGACACTGATTTGTCTCCCTCCTCCCCCAACGAGGATGCCGCCGGAAGTGTGCTGTGGACGGTATTGGATCTATGAGTTGTATGAGGTAGGAGCTGGCAAGAAGCCAGCTATGTCCCGCAAGAGATCGGGTTCAGCATCCTGCTACAGCGGAGACCGGTAATACCATGGAGACACAGAATGAATCTTCCTAGGAGGGGTAAGAAAGTTTTAGCACTATTTATGTCATTTAAGGCTATATATTGCAGATAATCCATAGGGGAGTCGAGGGAGCGGTGCCGGGGCAGGCTCAGAGTGTATTGAGTGTGACTACAGCAATCAGCAGGTGAACTCGTTTTTCATTAACTGTCTATATTCAATATTTTCCTGGGCCAGAATTAATCTCCAATCTTGAGCAATTTTCTCAAGAGTATGTCTCCCTTCACCAGCTCCTAGAAGATGATAGCAGTAGGAGATGGACATACATCCCTTCTTGACTAATGTGAACCAATCCGCTAGACCTCCTAGTTCCCATTGCCACTCTGCCTCCTTCATTAGCTCTAATGCATAATGCCTTACTTGCAAAAATGCAAAGAACTCCCTATTGGAGAGGTTAAAGCTATTTTTAATTTCTTCGAATGTTTTGATACATTTTTTCTCTTTATTGATAAATTGTGTAATCCTATTCAGTCCTGCTAATTGCCAGTTCTTAAAAATTACAGAGTCTAAACCAGCTTGAAATAGTGGGCTCCCAATAAGGGGGAGATAATTAAAGACCTTGCAATTTATAGAGAGAAGCTTCCCTATCCTCAACCATGCCTTTAAAGGATTAAAGATCATTTTAATTTCCTTTATTCTAGATGGTATTCCTTTTGGGTCACAATACAGCAATGCGCATGGGAGATATGGGTCACAGATATTTTCTTCCAATGCATTGTTCAAGATATAATTGTTACAGAGGACCCAGTCTGCCACAATTCGTGCTAGAAAAGCTAAATTGTAAAGTCGTTAGTCAGGTAATGCAAGACCACCAAATATTTTGGCTTGTGTTAATTTCTTCAGGGCTATCCTGGGTTTCCTCTTCTGCCAAATAAAAGCTCTAAGCCAGCTGTTTAATACTCGAATATCCTTGTCTAAAAGCATTAGTGCCGTGTTCTGTAGCATGTACAATAATTTAGGGAGAAGGACTATTTTAAATAGGGCTATCCATCCTGAAATAGAAAGAGGTAGGTTTTCCCAACATCTAAGTTTATCTTTGATTTCTGTCAAAATTGGGGGAATATTAAAATTATATAAGTCTTTTGGATTAGTAGGTATTACTATACCTAGATATTTAAATGACTCCTTAACTGTTCGAAAGGGACTATTAAGAAAGGAGTCCTTGTTTTTTCTAAGCCAGAACAACTCTGATTTCGGAACATTTATTTTATAGCCAGCGAATGATCCAAATTGATTAATAATTTGCAGGAGTTTAGGTATATTAGCTTTAGTATTTGACAAATAGACAAGAATGTCATCAGCGTATAAGGCTAATTTCATCTCCTGTCTACCTATCACAACACCTTCCAGCTGTGACATAATCCTAATGGCTAATGGTTCGATGCAGAGGTTAAAAAGGAGAGGAGAGAGGGGACACCCCTGCCTAGTTCCTCTACTAAGCGTGATTTGTGAAGAGACTGTGCTATTCACGATTATACTTGTGTAGGGAAGGTTATACAAATTTTTAACAAATTTAGGAAAGCATCCTTTAAACCCAAACTGTTCCAAAGACATGAAAAGATGGTCATGCTGTATTGAGTCAAATGCTTTCTCCGCATCAATTGTCACAATAGCTAAGTCCGGAGTTTGTTCCTCTCTCCCCTCTCCCTCCCTCCCACATTATAGAAGTGTTATGTTACCACTAAAACCTCTCTGATTTTTGCTGAGGAATTCCGTGAAATTAAAAATCCTGCTTGGTCTTTGTTTATAATGTTAGATAATAGCTCTTGTAGTCTTTTTGCCAGGATTGACATGAAGACCTTATAGTCAGCGTTTAATAGGGCTATCGGCCTGTATGACTCTCTTTGAGCTGGATCTTTCCCACCTTTAAGGATAAGGGTTGTAAATGAAGCTGAAAAAGCTTTCAGTACCGGTTCTCCTTTGATATACATAGCATTGTATAAATTACAGAGGTGGGGCGTGATTTCAGAAGACAAAATCTTATAAAATTCATTTGGTTGGCCGTCGGGTCCTGAGGCTTTGTTAGTAGCAGATTCAAAGATCACTTTCTCTATTTCCTCCACCATTATCGGGGCATTAAGTGTCTCTATTGATTCTACAGTTACCTTAGGACAACAGATTTTGCTCCAGAAATCCGCTGCCTGCGTTAAGTCCGATTTTCTAGCGGTATATATCTCTTAATAGTATTTGGCCATTTCCTCGTAAATATCTGTATTCTCTGTAAGAAGCTTCCCGTTTACAAGAAGTTTCTCAATAAATGATGACTTTTTGTCACTTTTAACCAATTTGGCAAGTAATTTGCCGGATTTGTTTCCATATCTGTACAGGGAGTGCAGAATTATTAGGCAAGTTGTATTTTTGAGGATTAATTTTATTATTGAACAAAAACCATGTTCTCAATGAACCCAAAAAACTCATTAATATCAAAGCTGAATATTTTTGGAAGTAGTTTTTAGTTTGTTTTTATTTTTTAGCTATTTTAGGGGGATATTTGTATGTGCAGGTGACTATTACTGTGCATAATTATTAGGCAACTTAACAAAAAACAAATATATACCCATTTCAATTATTTATTTTTACCAGTGAAACCAATATAACATCTCAACATTCACAAATATACATTTCTGACATTCAAAAACAAAACAAAAACAAATCAGTGACCAATATAGCCACCTTTCTTTGCAAGGACACTCAAAAGCCTGCCATCCATGGATTCTGTCAGTGTTTTGATCTGTTCACCATCAACATTGCGTGCAGCAGCAACCACAGCCTCCCAGACACTGTTCAGAGAGGTGTACTGTTTTCCCTCCTTGTAAATCTCACATTTGATGATGGACCACAGGTTCTCAATGGGGTTCAGATCAGGTGAACAAGGAGGCCATGTCATTAGATTTTCTTCTTTTATACCCTTTCTTGCCAGCCACGCTGTGGAGTACTTGGACGCGTGTGATGGAGCATTGTCCTGCATGAAAATCATGTTTTTCTTGAAGGATGCAGACTTCTTCCTGTACCACTGCTTGAAGAAGGTGTCTTCCAGAAACTGGCAGTAGGACTGGGAGTTGAGCTTGACTCCATCCTCAACCCGAAAAGGCCCCACAAGCTCATCTTTGATGATACCAGCCCAAACCAGTACTCCACCTCCACCTTGCTGGTGTCTGAGTCGGACTGGAGCTCTCTGCCCTTTACCAATCCAGCCACGGGCCCATCCATCTGGCCCATCAAGACTCACTCTCATTTCATCAGTCCATAAAACCTTAGAAAAATCAGTCTTGAGATATTTCTTGGCCCAGTCTTGACGTTTCAGCTTGTGTGTCTTGTTCAGTGGTTGTCATCTTTCAGCCTTTCTTACCTTGGCCATGTCTCTGAGTATTGCACACCTTGTGCTTTTGGGCACTCCAGTGATGTTGCAGCTCTGAAATATGGCCAAACTGGTGGCAAGTGGCATCTTGGCAGCTGCACGCTTGACTTTTCTCAGTTCATGGGCAGTTATTTTGCGCCTTGGTTTTTCCACACGCTTCTTGCGACCCTGTTGACTATTTTGAATGAAACGCTTGATTGTTCGATGATCACGCTTCAGAAGCTTTGCAATTTTAAGAGTGCTGCATCCCTCTGCAAGATATCTCACTATTTTTGACTTTTCTGAGCCTGTCAAGTCCTTCTTTTGACCCATTTTGACAAAGGAAAGGAAGTTGCCTAATAATTATGCACACCTGATATAGGGTATTGATGTCATTAGACCACACCCCTTCTCATGGACATGAGAGATGCACATCACCTAATATGCTTAATTGGTAGTAGGCTTTCGAGCCTATACAGCTTGGAGTAAGACAACATGCATAAAGAGGATGATGTGGTCAAAATACTAATTTGCCTAATAATTCTGCACTCCCTGTATAGTTTAGATTTCAGTTTTAAATCTATTTGGGTTTCTCTATAAATTGCAAATGTATCTTTATCATTTTTTGCTCGAATATAACTTGCCCAATTAGCTGGGTTTTTTGTCATGAGAAGACGATTATATGAGTTAATCACTGCGTTGTTTAACTCTCTTTCTCTTAGTCTTAGTTTCTTGCTTATCATTGCATTATAGGCAATAATTTCGCCTATCATAACCGCTTTTGCCGCCTCCCAAAGAATCAGAGGGCGGTCCCAATATTCCCGATTGCTCTGAATATAGTCCTCAAATTTAATCTTCAGCTGAGTCTTGAATTTTGAAGCAGATGCTAAGAAGGAGGGGAAGTGGAAACCCAAAGAGCTTGATCTGGAGACTGTCAAATGGAAGTCCAGAGAGATTTTACTTTGGCTGTACACAATCTTTCATCAATTAAGAAAAAATCGATTCTAGACATAGTCTTGTGTGCTTTGGATAAGCACGAGAATTCTCTGGCATCAGGGTTCTGAATCCTCCATATATCTCTAATATTCAAATTTTGCTTAATTTTAGCCAATAGTTTAGTTTCTAAGTTATCTTTTTTATTCTTTTTATGTTTCATGTCTTCCCTTAGCCTATCCAGAGGGCAATGAGTAGCCATGTTAAAATCGCCTCCAAGAATTAGATAACCTTCCATAAAGGAAAGGATTTTGGCTTGCAGCTGATTCCAGAATTCTGGATCGATAACATTAGGTGCATATATATTGCAAAATGAAAAAATTAGATTGTCAATTTTAATCTTCAAAAATATGAATCTCCCCTCTGGATCTGCTAAAACCTGTAAGATTTCTGCTTTTAGCCTTTTCCCCATCAGTATGGCTACCCCTATTCTCCTACCAATACCTGATGAACCATAAACTTCTTTCACCCATCCCTTTTTAAGCTTCAGTGTTTCCTCCGGAGTTAGGTGTGTTTCATGTAGAAAAAGTATGTCAGACTCAAGCTGTCTTGCATGGGTTAGAATCGTTTTCCTTTTAATGAGAGTCGAAATACCCCCCACATTCCAGGAGACTACCTTAAAATTGGCCACTAGATTGATCATTCAGCTGAGGAGGGGAAGGCGAGAGGAAGGAGAGGAAGGAGAGAGAGAGGGAAAATAAAAAGGAAAAGAAAAAAAGGAAGTTGAATTCTATCCATTCTAACATACTCTTATACTTGTGTTTGTCAACCTTATCCATAGACATTTTTTACTACTATTTTACTATTTTTCTATTGTCAAAGAAATGAGCCTCCCCTCTGACATATATTTTCAATTTGGAGGGGTAAATAATTATGGCCTGATAGCCTTGTTGAATAAATTTTGTACAGATTGGGGTCAGGTTTCTTCTCTTAGTCGCTGTTTCCGCTGAATAATCCTGAAATAAAATAATTTTATTTTCCTTGTATGTTATGGGCTGATTTCTGCGAAAATATTGGAGCATTGTGACCTTATCTTGAAAGTTAAGTAGCTTTGCTATGATAGGTCTGGGTCTGCTACCCTCCTGCCTATCCGCTCTTAGCCTCCCCATTTTATGTATCCTCTCAACTACTATCTGTGGATGATTGGGAGGTATTTTAAGAAGCTGTGCTAATACTTCAGGAATGAATACGCTCAAGTCTTCCGATTGACCCCCCTCGGGTACCCCTATGATGCGAATATTATTCTGCCTAGAGCGGTTTTCCAGGTCTTCAATTTTACTCTGTAATTTAGAGATAATTGCATTGTGGGATTCAAGGTTAGATCCCTGAGCTGAAGTGAGATTGTCCAGTCTATTAGAAAATAGTTTTATCTCATGTCTAAGTAAATTAATATCTTGTTTGATCTCAGATCTTAATGCATCAAATTTAGGGGTTAAAGCCTCTGAGATACTAGATACTAGAGCCTGTACATTGGTTAATTCGTTTATCAGTGGAATGAAAGCTGCAGCCATGGATATTTCAGTAGGTGCTTCAGCAGTGGCTTTTGCCCTCCTTTCTCTCTGTTTTGCTGCCATGGCTGGCGAAGGAGAGTGAGAGTGAAAAAATGTATCCATATGCTGTGATAACTAGCGAGTGGCCCAATTACGTATATCCAATCACCTCGTGCCTAAACGTACAGGGCCCTAATAATATAGGTGCAATAAGAAAGAGAAGAGAAAAAAAAAAAGGAGCCCAACACCCCAGTACCAGTGCTAGTGACGAGGCCCTGGATTAATATTATTATGACCAGGGAAAACCAAGATGAATAAGACCTAGAGCAAAAAAAAAAAAACAAAAAAAAAAAAAAAAAAAAAAAACAAGGATTTTTGCTCGAGGATTAATTGATTTAGAAAAAGTGAATGGGAATCACTTGACCAGCCATAGGCAGAGCATCAAGAAGAAAAACAAAACAGATACTTTAATTTAACACCTACTGCTTTATGGCAGAGGATAGGAGGGATATAGATTGCCAACTCTTAAGCTATTCTATTTGTTACTATTTAGATATACAAATAGGGTGAATGTTTACATATATTATATTTATAAATGGAAGTAATCAGATTATAGTATTGAACCAAGAAGAAGCATAGACAAGGAGTAAAAAGTGAAACTGAAGTATATGAAGCTTTAACAAAACCTCGAATATGTGTAATATTTCGCAGTTCAAATAATAGGATTCAATGAAAAGTTCAGTCCTCTAGGGTATAAACATATAAGACAGTTGCACCTCTCTCTAATGTATGGAGGGAAGGAGTCTATAAGAAATCTCCTCCTTTCCTTTATAAAGTAGGGAAAATTTGTAATCTATTAAACAATTATGGTGCAAGTTAATATCTCCTACTGGTTCATTACTGAAGCTAATAGCAGATTATTTTAGCAAAAATTCTGATTATGTCAGTTTACCTTTGTGAAAGAATCAGTTTAACTGTAGCTTTTCAAATTCAAACATACATACGACAAGTGAGAGTGTGAGTGTGTCTTATGATTCATAATTTTTCTAAAAAAAAGAGTAGCAGTTTGTTACCCCTGATTTTTCTTCTCTTTTTCCCTCTTCTTTCTACAAATTGTTCACTGTGTCTATTGGTGTGCGAGGTGATCACTAATTCAGATAATCAAAATTCTAAGAAAGGCTCAACCTTCCTCAGAATAAACAAGTGATACAGTTACTCTTCTTCTCTAATGTAGGACAAAAAAAAAAAAAAGATCTATGGGAGATCTATCCCTTCCTAAACTTCCTGTTAGCTTATTACCAGAATTGATAATGAGTTATTTGACACACTAGCTATATCAACTTACTTTTGTAATTTAAAGCAAGTCAATTTAACAATGAGCTTTCAGATATAAGCACATATACATCAAATGGGAGAAGAGCAGTAAAGTACCCCCTCAAAATAGCTTAATATTCAGAGCTTTACTAGGGGAGAAAGTGTCAGTTAGTTACCCCTGTCACAGTCGTCCGCTTATAGCCGCTATCTTAGCAAAGACAGCTTAATGACAAATTTAAAATTATTATGCCTTACATACAAAAATGCATAGGTTAATAGCTCTAAATGGGTTAGCAATTTTACCAATTCTTTCCCTTTTTTCTTTCCCCCTCCCCTTCTCCTATCCTTCCCCCTTCTTTCTCCCTCTTTTTGACTAATTTGATGACTATCAGCAATTACATTTGTAAATTAGCAAGATCAGTTAGGTACTAAGTTTTCAATTTCAAGCACCTAAACATATATGAACCAATTGAAAAATAAAAGCAGTATGTTACAACACCAAAGTAGCTAGTTGTTCAAGTCTTGATTATAAACAAGAGAATAGGAGTTTGTTATCTCTTTTTTTCCTTTTTACAATCTGCTTATTATATTTTATGGTCAGAGAGAAAAAAACAAAAAACAAAAAGGGTTTCTAAGAGATGGGGATTAATATACAGTGGAGATATACCAGTTTCCCAATACAATTTTATATGCTATTAGCAGGGAATGAATTATATTCACTTATCTTGAAATGCTGTCATTCACATCCTGCAAAGGCCAGTGTAGTTTACAATGATCATACACTCGCTCCTATTTAAAGAGAAAAATAAAAAGGTGATTTATGCAAGCATAATTGGAAGTCTTGTAAGCAAACATACAATTTTGACCAGTGTCTCACTCCTTCCCTTTTAAATGCAAAAAGAAGGAATTTCTATTGGCATGGACTTAACCCCTGACTTAACCCCTGAGTTGCTCAACAGTTCTAGAAATTGAGCCAATTTTCAGTTTTTCCTTCTTGCTTCTTTTGTGGGCATTTGAGCCTTCTCTAATGGAGAAGGGTGTTTATAGTTTACCAGTTTACCATGTGAGTTCTTAATTGCAACTGTAGAGCCAATTAATAAGTCCAATGTAGAATCCACCTTCTTTGATCTTTATTAGCTCAGTTCTATTTTGGAATGTACTGAAAGGCACTTTTCTTCTTCTCACAGCTTTATCAAAACTAAGGGAAATCATAAAGTTCCAGCCAAACTTTTAGCAATAAGCAGTTAATCAGGTGCTCAGAAAAGGTTACATGGAATCAATTCCTTTTTCCTTTTTTCCTGCTTCTGTCCCATATTACCAATTATCACTTTCTGTTACTACTTGTAACTTTTTTTACTTTTTTCTCAGACAAACTTTGTAGATTTAACTTGCAATTTTATTCAGAGAAAATATGGCTTGTGTTTTATTTCCGAATTAAACTATCATATGTTCCACTTCTCTCCCCTGGCTCAGAGTTTCTTATGTCTTTATGAAACTTTTTCCCCTCCCACGCCCCAGCAAATGCAAACAAACAATCAAAATAAAGGAAAGCCTTTGTGTCACTCACCCCCTTGCTCTCAGCACTTTCAGCGTTCTGTGATCCTACAGCTTGCTCCACAGTGGGTCAACCTCCTCCCGCGCAGCAACGGTGGGGGAGGAGGGCTTCAGCTGTCGACTATCCCCTCTAGATTCCTCGGCAATAGTGCACAGGTCTGTAAGCCCCTTCAATCAGCTGGCCAGCTCAGCGGCAGACTCACCTCCTCCCACGCAGCACCGGTGGGGGAGGAGGGAACCAGTCCCACGGCCCCGCACAGAGCCAGCGGGGAAGACAGTGGTGAAAACGGAGATCCTCTCTGGTCACAGCAGACAGCGTTCCTTTCTCTGTACCGGCTAGGAAGGTGAGTGAGCTGTTTGCTAGGGTCAGAGGAGTATTCAGAGGAGAGAAGGACTCTCTCAGTTCAGCGCAGCGGGCCTTTTCACAACCTTGTTTTTTCTCAATTAAAGTCACAGGGGAGAAGAAGACTTTATAAAAGTATACCTGTCTTGCATTAGGTGTTATTATATATAGGATTGCAGTTTATTCCAGGCTGAAGGGTCTCAGTACAGTGGGGTGGAAATCCACTGTCTATGTTCAGGTAGCGTTGGATCTTGCTGTCGGATAGCTGCCCCAGTTTCTCAGGGCTTGGTGCATGAAACCACCACCAGTAGCTGTGGGACTGGAGTACAAGCACTTAGCCACCTGTGCTAAGCTCCTCCTCCGGAACCTCAGGGAATCTAATGTCAGGACATGCAATTTTAAACAACTTTCCAATTTACTTTTATCATCAAATTTGCTTTGTTCCCTTGGTGGTATTTTTGAAAAGCTAAACCTAAGTAGTCTCAAACTGATTTCTAAACCGTTGAAAACCGCCTCTTATCTCAGAGCATTTTGAAAGTGTTTCGCAGTTAGACAGTACTAGTTCATGTGTGTCATATAGATAGCATTGTGCTCAATCCCGTGGAGTTATTTAGGAGTCTGCACTGATTGGCTAAACATCATGTCTGTCAAAAGCACTGACATAATGGGGCAGTCTGCAGATGCTTAAATACAAAGTAATCACAGATGTAAAAAGTATATTACTATAACCGTGCTGGTTATGCAAAACTGGGAAATGGGTACTAAAGGGATTATCTATCTTTTTAAAAAATATACATTTTCAAGTAGACTGTCCCTTTAATGCTCTGTCTGTAATAAACAATTCACATGTTAGCCTTGCTAACACCGTTTACATCAGTCAACCAAAGGTAAAATACATCATTTTTATGTTTTATTATTTATTTATTTTTTTAATGTGGACAGAGGCCTGATATATCTTTTGTATACATTTTACCCTCCACCTACCCATCTTTTTTAATGAAATGAACTTACAAGGAGACCAATGGCACTACTTCCGTTAATTCTGACTCTTTGTATCTTAGGTATAATTAATCTAATATATATAGAAATACTTATGTTATTGGGACTAAGGGTGCTGTGTATTGAAACTACATTTACCAGATTATAAGGGTAGAAACCCTAAGAATAGAATGCACTTGTAGCACTCCTGAGTCTGTTGACACTAAGGGGCCGATTTATTAAAGTGCGGACGGACATGATACGATGTAGCTTATCATGTCCACAGCACATCAATAAATGCCAACAGCATACGCTGTGAATGCCAAACTTCATTTTTATTAATGGGTATATAAAAAATAAAATCAGGAAAACATTAAAATCACACACTGATATTCATGCCATAAAATGTTATTGTTGCTGTAAGTAAACACTGAAGGTTAGTTAATTATGGAAGACAATAACACCTAGACCTAGAACAAAAGGCTTATTGGGGAAACGGGCATGGAAGGCATGGAGGAGGGCGGGAGCATGAACATCAGAGGAGGGAACCCAAAAACGCTCCTCCGGACCGTAGCCTCTCCAGTGAACCAAATACTGTACACGGCCCCTGGACATACGAGAATCAATAATGCTGCTGACCTCATACTCCTCATGGTTGTCAACAAAGATAGGACGAGGACGAGGCAACACAGTGGTAAACCGATTACAAACCAATGGTTTCAAGAGGGAGACATGAAAAACATTGGAGATGCGCATAGCAGGAGGAAGGTCAAGAGCGTAAGCCACAGGATTAACCCGTCGGAGTATTCGAAAAGGACCAACATAACAGGGAGCCAATTTATTGGAAGGCACACGAAGGTTCAAGTTGCGGGAGGACAGCCACACTCTCTCACAAACCTGGTAGGAAGGTGCGGGCAGACGCCTATGATCAGCCTGGAACTTTTGGAGCTGCATAGAATGAAGAAGGCAATCCTGAATCTGCAGCTACGTGGAACGGAGTTGCCGGAGATGCTCCTCCAAAGCCGAAATACCCTGAGACATGAATGAATCGGGCAACAAGGATGGTTGAAACCCATAATTCACCATGAACGGGGATATCTTGGAGGAAGCATTAAAGGGACATTAAACACTAAATACATGCTAGATAGAATGATGCATTCAAAGAAAAGATTAGTCCATGATTAACATGTAGATGTATTTTTTAAAGTTTCATTAGTTGTTTAAAAAGTGACAAAATAAGTTGTAAAGTTTTAGTGTCTATAAAACACTGGGAGCTGCCATGTTGTAACTTGTGTTACCTTCTCTGTTGTGGCCAATTAGAGACAGTTATACATTGGTCACTAGAGTGTGCAGCCAATGGTTGTGCTGGATTTAACAGTGTTCTGCACTTTCATTTCTAACAGGAACTGAAAAGCTCACAATTTCAGAATGAAATTACAGGCAAAGAGGACAAAATTAATAGTTGTTTTATTATATACAATTTATCATTTTATATTACCATCTCAAAGTGTTTAATGTCCCTTTAATAGCACTATTACGAGCAATCTTTGCCCAAGTTAACAGTTCAGACCAATTATTGTGGTGATCTGAGACATAGCAACGGAGGAACTGTTCCAGAGCTTGATTAGACCATTCCGCAGCCCCATTGGATTGAGGGTGATATGCTGAGGAGAAGGAAAGTTGGATCCCCATTTGAGCACAAAAGAAACGCCAAAATCTGGAGACAAACTGGCTTCCCCGGTCCGACACTATCTCCTTGGGTAACCCATGTAAATGGAAGAACTCAAGGCAAAAATTGAAGCAAGCTCCTGAGCGGTAGGCAGCTTCATCAAGGGAATGCAATGTGACATTTTAGAAAAATGGTCAACCACCATAAGGATAACAGTATTGCCATTGGAAACAGGGAGCTCGACAATGAAGTCTATGGAAAGATGTGTCCAAGAACGCTCACCATTAGCAATAGGTTGAAGAAGACCCACAGGAAGATGTCGAGGAGTCTTATTCTGTGCACAAACTGAGCAGGAGGCAACATACGCAGCAACATCAGAACGAAGACCTGGCCACCAGAATTGTCGAGTTACAGACCAAATCATTTGGTTCTTGCCTGGGTGACCTGCGGCTTTAGGATAGTGGTAAGTGTGCAAAAGTTTAGTTTGAAGATTCACTGGAACAAAACACTTACCACTAGGTTTCTCAGGAGGTGCATCAGTTTGTGCAGCCAGGATCTCCTCCCCCAAGGGAGAAGTCAAATTAGTATGTATGGTAGCAAAAATATGGTCAGGAGGAATAACAGGAGTAGGTACAGACTCCTCCTTGGACAGAGGCGAAAATTGTCGAGAGAGGGCATCAGCCCTAACATTCTTACTACCAGGCAGGTAGGAGACCACATAATTAAACCGAGACAAAAATAGCGCCCATCTGGCCTGTCGCGGCGACACACGTTTTGCTTCAGATAGATAAGTTAAATTCTTGTGATCAGTAAGAATGAGCACTGGCACGCTAGTACCCTCGAGAAGATGCCTCCATTACTTAAGTGCCAAAATTATGGCCAGTAATTCCCTGTCGCCAATTTCATAATTGCACTCCGCTGGAGACAATTTCTTAGAGAAGAAACCACATGGATGCAAGGAACCGTCAGGCTTAGGACATTGAGACAAGAAGGCACCTACTCCAGTCTCAGACGCATCGACCTCAAGAACAAAAGGCAAGACAGGGTTAGGATGAGCCAGAACTGGAGCGGCAGTAAAGGCAGTCTTAAGACTATCAAAGGCCTTAATGGCAGTAGGTGACCAATGGAGTGGATCATTCTCTTTACGGGTCATGTCTGTGATAGGTTTGACCAAGGAAGAAAAGTTTTTAATAAACTTTCTATAGTAATTGGCGAACCAAAAAAAAAGTTGAATAGACCAAAGACCAACTGGGCGAGGCCACTGCAGAACTGCAGATAACTTGTCAGGATCCATGGAGAACCCTGCAATGGAGATAACATATCCTAGGAAGGATACTTAAGTCTGATAGAACTCACATTTCTCGAGTTTACAAAACAGGCCATTCTCACGTAGTCTCTGAAGAACCCGTGTAACATCAGAACGATGAGCCTCAAGTGTGGGTGAGTGTATGAGGATGTCGTCTAAGTACACCACAACACACTGTTGCAACATATCTCGTAGTACATCATTAATAAATTCCTGGAAAACAGCATGAGCATTACATAGGCCAAAGGGCATTACAAGATACTCATAATGCCCTCTCCTGGTGTTAAATGCTGTTTTCCATTCGTGGCCCTCCTTAATCCTATCGAGATTGTACGCTCATCTCAAATCAAGTTTAGTAAAGACCATAGCTCCCTTGAGGTGGTCAAAGAGTTCCGTAATAAGCGGAATAGGGTAAGCATTTTTAATGGTAAGACGATTAAGACCCCTATAATCGATACATGGTCTTAACTCGCCACCCTTTTTCTTCACAAAGAAGAAGCCAGCCCCTGCAGGAGAGCAGGATTTGCGGATGATCCCCCACGAAAGAGCATCGGCAACATACTCCTCCATAGCACAATTCTCTGCAACAGACAGTGGGTACACCCGGCCCGAGGAGGAATGGCTCCAGGTTGCAGGTCTATGGCACAATCGTAAGACCGGTGTGGAGGCAACGTACCGGCACGCACCTTGTCCAACACGTCTAGGAACTCTCGGTACTCCTCTGGCAATTGAGAAACCGAAGAAGAGCACATGACTTTAACTGGTTTCTGAAGACAAGTGGAAATACATTGCGGGGACCATGACAAAATTTCGGACCTGTGCCAGTTGAGACTGGGATTGTGCTTTTGGAGCCAGGGATAACCCAGAACAACTGGAAAATGCAGAGAGTTTATCACCTGGAACTGGAGGGTTTCAAAATGGAGAGCCCCAACAGCCATGGACAACAGAGCAGTTTCGTGAGTAACGAGTGCGGGCTGAAGGGGCCTGCCATCAATGGCCTCAATAGCAAGCAGAACGGACCGAGGCAAAACAGGAATGGAGTGCTTTGATACAAAAGCACTGTCAATTAAATAGCCCGCAGCACCGGAGTCAACAAGAGCCTGGGTGACTATGGAGGAGTCCACCCAGGAAAGGACAACCGTAACCAAAGGTTTCTCCTTAAGCGGTTCCGGGGACGAGGATATACCACCCAAGGTCTGCCCCCGACAGGACCTTAGGTGTGAGCGTTTCCCGGCCGTGTAGGACAAGACTTCAAAAGGTGGCCCTGTAACCCATAATAGAGGCAGAGCCCCTCCCTCCTCCTAAAGGGCCTCTCTGCCGCGGAGAGACGCATGAGTCCCAGCTGCATCGGCTCAGCAGTACCTGGTGACTCAGGACCAGGAGGCATGGGAGGAGAGGGAGGCATGGGTGGGAACAAACACATAGGAGACAACGGAACAGGAGGCTTCCGCAAGCGCTCCTTGAAAGAGGGCCTCTCTCTGAGTCTGATGTCAATTAGGATAAAAAAAGACACCAAAGCCTCAAGATCCTCTGGTAAATCTCTGGCAGCAACTTCGTCTTTAATCGCATCAGAGAGCACATCAAAGAAGGCGGCAACAAGTGCTTCATTGTTCCAACCTACCTCTACGGCAAGCGTATGGAACTCAATAGCATACTGAGCAACAGATTTTGTACCTTGCTGAATGGACATGAGTCATTTAGCAGCAGAGGAGGAGTGAGCCGGAACATCAAATACCCTTCAAAAGGAGGCAACAAATTCAGGGTAATTTGAAATTACAGGTTTATTAGTCTCCCACAAGAGATTAGCACAGGCAAGAGCTGTGTCAGAGAGTAACGAGATGAGAAATCCCACCTTAGCTCTGTCAGAGGGAAACGCCTGAGGTAACATCTCAAAGTAAATGCCCACCTGGTTCAAAACCCTCTGCACTGAATAGGATCGCCTCCATATCGCTGAGGTAGAGGTGCAGAACCGGACATGCTCCTGGTAGGCATAGGTGCAGCAGCAGAAACAGGAGCAGCCATAAATTACGGGACACTTTGGTCCAAATGTGCAGTGCGAGTCAGCAGGGTTTGCAGGACTAGTGCAAATTGATCCAAGCAGTGATCCTGTAAATCCATCCTGGAAATGATGGCAGGTAAAGGTGGATTATTAGCACCATCAGGATTCATGGCCTTTGCGTAATGTCATGGTGTCAGGAATCAGACTGAGACGAGAAGTGCAAAAATAATCACACCTTTATTAATAGCAAAAAATAATAAAAAGTCCACAAGTCAAATAACAAGCCAGGAATCAAAATCAGAGCTGGTAGTCAGACGAGCCGAGTCAGGAGCCAAAGCGAATAGTCAGACGAGCCGGAATCAGGAACAAGGAAAACAGCAGAGTCAGGAAAAAGCCAACGATCAGGAACCAGGAAGGATGTCAGGCAGATAGGTAATACACAGGAACTCTCACAAACAGGTCTGAGACAACGCAAAAGCAAAGCATACTGAACAGAGGCCCTTCACAATTCTGAGACTGCATCCTTTCTCACATGGATGATGCACACCAGTCTGGCCATAAAAGGAAGTGCAGGAATTGAGCAGCATCCCCCACAATGCACCATAGTCAGGAAGAGAGGTGAGTAAAATGGCTGCCAGCAGCACATGGCAAACACAACAGGGAAAAAACCGTGACAAATAGCCCTTAAAAGGGCCTTTTGTGGGACATTGCCCCAAAGTAATCAGCTCTTTTACCTGTAAAAAAAAAATACAATCCCCCCCAACATTAAAACCTACCACCCATACAACCAACCCTACTCTAAAACCCACCCAATCCCCCCTTAAAAAAAACCTAACACTTACCCCCTGAAGATCACCCTACTTGGAGACGTCTTCACCCAACCAGGCAGAAGTGGACCTCCAGACGGGCAGAAGTCTTCATCCAACTGGGCAGAAGTGGTCCTCCAGACCGGCAGAAGTATTCATCCAGACGGCATCTTCTATCTTCATCCATCCGGCGCGGAGCGGCTCCATCTTCAAGACATCCAACTTGGAGCATCCTCTTCTAACGACGTCCGACGCCTGAATGAAGGTTCCTTTAAATGATGTCATCCAAGATGGCATCCCTACAATTAAGATAGAAAAAATCCTATTGGCTGATGCAATCAGCCAATTGGATTGAAGTTCAATCCTATTGGCTGATCCAATCAGCCAATAGCATTGAGCTGGAATTCTATTGGCTGTTCCAATCAGCCAATAGAATGCCAGTTCAATCTTAAAGGCTGATTGCATCAGCCAATAGAATTTTTTCTACCTTAATTCCGATTGGCTGATAGAATTCTATCAGCCAATCGGAATTGAAGTGACGCCATCTTGGATGATGTAATTTAAAGGAACGTTCATTCAGTCGTCGGCCGCCGTTAGAAGAGGATGCTCCGCGTCGGATGTCATAAAGATGGAGCCGCTCCGTGCCAGATGGATGAAGATAGAAGATGCCGTCTGGATGAAGACTTCTGCACGTCTGGAGGACCACTTCTGCCCGGTTGGATGAAGACTTCTGCCCGTCTGGAGGTTCACTTCTGCCCGGTTAGGTGAAGACGTCTCCCGGTAGGGTGATCTTCAGGGGGTTAGTGTTAGGTTTTTTAAGGGGGGATTGGGTGGGTTTTAGAGTAGGGTTGGTTGTATGGGTGGTGGGTTTTAATGTTGGGGGGGGATTGTATTTTTTTTTTACAGGTAAAAGAGCTGATTACTTTGGGGCAATGTCCCGCAAAAGGCCCTTTTAAGGGCTATTTGTAATTTAGTGTAGGCTAGGACTTTTTTTATTTTGGGGGGGCTTTTTTATTTTGTTAGGGATTAGATTAGGTGTAATTAGTTTAAAAATCTTGTAATTTGTTTATTATTTTCTGTAATGTAGTGTTTGTTTTTTTCGTACTTTAGATAATTTTTTTTTAATTGTATTTAATTGTATTTAATTTAGGTAATGTATTTAAATATAGTGTAGTGTTAGGTATTAGTGTAACTTAGGTTAGGTTTTATTTTACAGGTAAATTTGTCTTTATTTTAACTAGGTAGTTATTAAATAGTTAATAACTATTTAGTAACTATTGTACCTAATTAAAGTAAATACAAAGTTCCCTGTAAAATAAAAATAAACCCTAAGATAGCTACAATGTAACTATTAGTTATATTGTAGCTATCTTAGGGTTTATTTTATCGGTAAGTATTTAGTTTTAAATAGGAATAATTTAGTGAATTGTAGTAATTTTATTTAGATTTATTTAAATTATATTTAAGTTAGGGGGTGTTAGGGTTAGACTTAGGTTTAGGGGTTAATAACTTTATTATAGTGGCAGCAACATTGGGGGCGGCAGATTAGGGGTTAATAAATGTAGGTAGGTGTCTGCGATGTTATGGCCCTCAGATTAGGGGTTAATAATATTTAACTAGTGTTTGCGATGCGGGATTGTAGCGGTTTAGGGGTTAATATATTTATTATAGTGGCGGCGATGTCCGGTTTGGCAGATTAGGGGTTAAAATATTTAATTTAGTGTTTGCGATGTGGGAGGGCCTCGGTTTAGGGGTAAATAGGTAGTTTATGGGTGTTAGTGTACTTTTTAGCACTTTAGTTAAGAGTTTTATGCTACGGCGTTGTAGTGTAAAATTCTTAACTACTGACTTTTAAATGCGGTACCAAGCTTGACAGGAGAGGCTGTAACACTCACTTTTGGTCAGACTCGTAATACCGGCGCTATGCAAGTTCCATTGAATATATTGGATATGCAATTGACGTAAGTGGATTTGCGGTATTTCCGAGTCTGGCCAAAAAAGTGAGCAGTACACCTGTCCCTGCAAGACTCGTAATACCAGCGGGCGTTAAAAAGCAGCGTTAGGACCTCTTAACGCTGCTTTTATATTACGCAAGACTCGTAATCTAGCCGTAAGTTTGGTCATGTATTTTCCTCACTACTTTAGTGCTCTTAATTGACTCTAACTTATCAGTGACAATATACTGTAGCTATATATTGCACAAATTAAATAATCAGGATACAGTGTATTAATCAGGATCCTAACAGGGATAGGTTAATATCAGTTAGTTACTTATGCCAGTTATGAGTCACATTGTCTTTAGTTTATATCTTGTTGCCGAGCGTGATATATAGTACCCTCTACCTGAGTAGTAATGATTGGTAACAGTTAGGCCTAAATTCGGTATCTATCTGTTTGATATAAAGGTTATGTATGGGGTACATAAATGGGTGATACTATGTCTTGACAGTATACACAGGATACAACTTAACATAAGTATCAAGCTAGAATTATATAAAATACGTTAGCAACAAGTGTTGCAAATTTTCAAACTCCTCTGACTACACTAGATATATACATTGGCAACGACTACTGTAGATTTCACAAGTATTTAACTGATAACATAATATCAATGTGAAAACGATCAGCAATTTATAACAAATATACTGTCAGCACATAACCGATTCACCAAAAGAAATATTTTTCTTACCCTTTTAATCTTTTTTTTGCTTTTAAATGTGATGAAAGTGGAACTAATTTTGTACCATGCGTATCATCTGCCCATTACCCCCATCACTATCCTCAGAGTCTGAATCCTTGTTAGCCCCACTAGAATCCTGCATAGCATAATTTTTTCGCACTATTTTAAGGATTTTCCTGTTTGGCCCTTTAATTCCCTCAGAATCAGAATCACTACTAGAACTGGCAGATGATAAATCACTTATGCAACATTTCTTACCTCTCTTTAGAACCCCTGTTTCCTTGCTCCACTGCCCCTCTCCCATTCCTTCCCTGCTGGTGCCAGGCTGTTCCTGCTCCTTCCCTGCCACTTGATTCTGCATCGTCTCTGTCCGCTGATCCCTCTGTATTCTATTGACCATGATTGTCGAATCAGTCTGATTATAAACCTGTGGATAAGACATGGTATTCATGGCATTTGAATTTTAGCAGAATCAGGTAAATTACTGAGTAATTCATCAACCCTTGTGTCCCTTAAATACGTATTGACCCCAGGTGATTTCACCGCATTTATATTAGGAGACCCCCTAGTGTACTGTTGACTAATTGCTCTATTATCATAATGTTGGCCAGACTTGTTATGTATTTTAAGCCCAGTCTCCTCAACATCATAATATATATGATTATTATTAATTCGATCCCCAATATAAAAAGATCTCCTCACAGGGAGGGGCCGCATAGGATATTATTCTACGGCCCTTACCCATTCCCCTTTCTTCTCTTGCTTTGTATCTTATTGCCCCATAGGTTCCATTATCCCTATCCAGATACATCCTCGCCACTAAATGCCTGCACACCCCAAGCCCAGATCTAGCTGCAAACCCTGGGGTACCACTCGAAATCCCTCCCGCGCAGCCATTTCAGAGGAATGGCGATTGGTGGTAACAAAATAACGCCCACAAGATGGAGGCTCTCACACTAGTCTATGTGGCACAGACCACTGCCCTCAAGCAAACCTATGACATCATCAAAGTGCTTCCCAATGCCGACGTGCGAGAGAAGCGCCCCCACGAGCTACCAGAGAAGACAATAATGGGGGTGAATTTAGCCACAAACCTCCTCCACTATTACAATTAAGGAAATGCTCTAAATCACACCTGTGACCACACTTGTGCCTAATCTGCCCCGCTCAGCCATGCTACAAACCGATGGCAGAGGGCCTCCCTGACTTTAGGGTATTCCCAAGAGTGAAAGATCCTGAGATGCTATTTGCACTGAATGGCATATAGGAGGGGGGAGCTGGTGATTGTACAGAATTAGAACAATACTACAGAGGACATCAATCTGCAAAAGGTGAGGGAGACATAGGGGGCAGGGACCCAGTGAGAGCTGGAATAGAATCCATTATCTCATTATTAGCATGTGCTGCATTTCCTACCAGCTCAGGAAGGACCACTCCCTGATAATCACAGTCCCTTGTTCCTTCTGTGGGTCTCCTCTTTTTTCTTGTCCTCTTTTCCGCCCATGCTGCACTGCCACTCCATATTTTCTCTCCATCCAAGTACTTCCTAGGTATTTTTCTGTTCCTAGCGGTCATCTTGATAGTAGAGTTCACTAATTCAGCTTAAAAATTTGCAAGCAAAAAGGAACAAAATTAGTTTTCTCCTCAGTTACTGTGTGCAGCCTGTTATATAACCCTCCCCCCTCCTCCTTGTGACATCACATTTCTTATCCCACCTGCACCAATCCAGGAGCTAGCCTCTTCAGTTAAACAATACACAGCCCAGGGGTCAGCATCCTTGGCTCTCCAAGTGTTTTAGAACTACATTAGCTGCCTAAGCATCATGGGAAATGTAGTTCTAAAACATCTGGAGAGCCAAGGTTGCTGACCCCTGACCTAGCCTAACCCCAACCCCCCTCTAGCTTACCTCTCTGAAAAATACACTTAATCTAACCCAAACCCCTTCTTACTTCCCATGGCCAGCAAAGTAAATTCCTTAAGTTGTTCCCTTCCTATACAGTCAGTACACTTTTCTTTGCTCTTGCATAAACATTTTACTTTCAACTTGTAATATGCGCGCTAACCCGTGCTCGTTAAAAGTTTACTTCTGTTGGTGTTTGCGTGCAAGCGAAAACTCTTAATAGCGTGCCACTTGTAATCTGACCCATAGTTGTTAAATGCAGCAGTACACCCAGTAAACAAACACTAGCAAAGCGGAAAATCAATAATTACAGCTGCAACACTTGGGAAACACATTTGCAAAATGGGTTGTGTAATTGGGTGTATTTGTTAAATATTCTTATTTCTGTTTTGTTATGGGAAGTAGTCTTATGGGATAGAACAAAATATGTCTCAATAACCTCACAGATGCTAATAAAAGGGCTGACTATGGGTGTTCCTGGGCATGGTCCAGAGTTTTCACTTAAGCTTATCTTAGCACGTGGAATTTAAATAGAAATGGTGGCCCTTGTTAAATATCTTGTCTCACATCTGTTCTTAGTGACTATTTCAAAGTTATCAAGGTTGTCTCACTTTTATTTATTTTTAACTATTTCTGTGTGGTGATGGTCAATGGTTGTGGGATAGAAGCACCTTCTTTGATTTCAATGGAGCTGAAATTGCCACTAGCTGCTCTGGGGAGGGGCAGGTACAAATCTTTATAATTCTGCAATTTTTGAGCTGCAACATTGCAGAGAGTTTTATCAGCTAGATATTAGTTCACATATGAGTATTTTTGATTCTATGCCAATGTACCTTTAAGTATTAGTTTATTAATGTGTTTATCAATTTACTGGAATGTATTTATTCCTCGAAAAGACAATGGGGACGATATTAACAAAGTCTGCGGCGTATCATGTCTGCCAGACATCGCTGAATGCAGACAGCATATGCTGTTGGCATTCAGCATTGCACAAGCAGTTCTAGTGAACTGCTTGTGCAATGCTGCCCCCTGCAGATTCGCAGCCAATCGTCCGCTAGCTGGGGGTGTCAATCAACCCAATCGTATTTGATTGGGTTGATTGCTGTACGCCGCTCAGAGGCGGCAGATACAGTTAAGGAGCAGCGGTCTAAAGACCGCTGCTTCTTAACTCATGTTTTCCACAAGCCTGAAGGCTCGCTCGGAAAAAGGGCAAATTGGCCCCATTCGGGGCATAGTAAATCGGCCTCTTTGAGGCTCTTGTTTACTATACAATGTCCAGTAGCATTAAATAAGGTTAACATTACATATAAAATAGACAACCAATGATATAAACCACATTAACAATGCATTATACTTTTTAATATAATTACTATTTACAGCTCTAATTCTTAAAATCTTTCATGCAAAACTATGTTTTATTGGAGTCATAGAAATTCAAATACGTTTTTAAATAGCTATGAGGAGTAGTAAACCTAAATTAAATAACAGATGTTGAACCATGAGGAGGTGGCATTAGATTAATTAGTAAAGCCTGGAGTCTGTAGATTAAAGAATGGAAAGCAGAAAAGCATCTGTCTATGTAGTATCGATCATGTGTGCCACTACCTTTCTCCCGGCTTTTTCCTAAAACCACATATAACAAACTTTTTAAGAGCTTGAATTCCTATAAGAATGTTGCAAACACAATACCATATTCATAAATTATATGTATAAGCCTTATAGTCAGAGGGCACTTTTTAAAATAATTTAATGTGAAATGGGCATTAAACTCACAGCATATGTCACCAAATAAGCACTGCATTTAACAATGTAATTTTTTTTAACAAAATTGTAATGGTTTTGTGGTTCCATGACACACCTTTTAAAGTAATTAAGGGACAGATGTAAATTAGCTTTTAGCTAACCAATCACATCTAGAATGTACGTAGAATGTTGAGGCATAAGGTAAATATCAACTTCCTTAAAGGGACAGTCAACATTAAAATTGTTATTGTTTAAAAATATAGATAACGCCTTTATTACCCATCCACAAGCTTTGCACAACCAACATTGTTATATTAATATACTTTATAACATTGAAACCTCTAAATGTCTGCCTGTTTCTAAGCCATTAAAGACAACCTTATCACATGATTTTTATTTGCTTTTCCCAACAGGGGAGTGCTAGTTCATGTGAACCATATAGATAACATTGTGATCACGCCTGTGGCTTGTGGCAGACACAGCACTAATTGGCTAAAATGCAAGTCAATAGATAATAACTAAAAAGTAATGTGATCAGGGGGCTGTCAGAAGATGTTTAGACAGGGTAATCACAGAGGTAAAAATTATATTAATATAACCGTGTTGGTTATGCAAAACTGGGGAATGGGTAATAAAGGTATTAGCTATCTTTTAAAACAATAAAACTTCTTGTGTAGACTGTCCCTTTAAGCCTCTCTGGAGGGAGTGGAAGTAAAACAATATTCAGGTGTGTTTTACAGCAAAAGCAGAAAAATCATTTATATAAATTACCAATCAGCTAGATTACAAATGATGGCGTTATGGCTGTTCGCAATGAGCGTGTTCGTTATTTTCATTGCACACTTTTCATAACATCAGGATTATAAGTCTGAAAAGAACCTTGTTACACATCATGGTAATACGAGTACCGCGTTTATTTCCCTAGCGTAATCACGGACGCGTAATGGATTCTCCCATAGAGATCAATGCTAAATTTAGAATACATGGATTTTTCTTCTAACACCCGAGATCTCGTATCTTTTATCCGTTATATTTCTTTTTCAAAATAAATTCTGAAAAAAATAAAAATTGTTGAGTGTTTGTATGAGTGTAAGTGTACTTTGTTTAATATTTTTGAAGTGATTCGTTAAATGTTTTTGATAACGATCTATCAATAACTACTGGTCTCAGAGAACGTTCTGGATTTGAGCGTAGATGGTGATTTTTGTGGCACTACAGAAACTTGTAATAGCAGCGTTATGGAAAATGAGGCGTTATGGCCCGTAACAATGCTATTTGAGTCATAATGCAAAACTCGTAATCTAGCTGAATGTTTCTTTATTTTTCTTAGTTAAGAATTTACTTGGAGATTAAAAGTTGATTTGAATGTCACTTCAATATCCTAAAGGTGGAAAAGCCAACCGGGCTTGTGCAACCCTTGGGAAAAAGCAGGACTAATAATGTGTACCATATATTATGTTATAAATCCAAAAAATTTATGCTTTGGGGGCTTCCAGTTGGTGGGCAAACAGGGTAGCCATTTGGAAGGGGAACAGCAGATAAAACCTTACCTAAATCTGACCCTGTGCAACTTAAACAAATTTGGACATATATTATTATTTTTGTGTTTTATAGTCATACATTTTGTATGCAACCTCTAAGGTGTCTAAAATATTGATCTAAGGCCCCCATGGGAAATTCCTTTTTTAAGTAGCCACTTAAAGAAAAGAAAAAATGAAATTTAAAAGTGTCACTCACTATATCCAGGAGCTCTTAATTTATTTGTTCAATTTTTATGTGAGGGAGTTTTGAATTTCCATTAATACAAAATATATAATGGAAACCCTAAAATATATTTATATGAATAACTTAATAAGGAGTAAGCCCAACATGTATCTTCAGTACAGCTTTTATCCTACCTGTAATCAGTGGTGGTTCTGGAACTTAATATTTGGGGGAGCTAATTAGCGGGCTAACAAGTGTGGTGAAGACACAGCACATGTAATAAAGGAAGACCTTATCAGCATAATGGGGGTTCTACACTTGTATTTGGAGGTGCATAGCACCCTTCAGCACCCCCATAGAACCATTACTGCCTGTAATACTGTCATGTAGTAGAATATTAAATTAATCATCAAGAAGAAAAGCTTAATGGAGGGATGAAAGAGGGGTGTGTGTGTGTAGATAGATAGATAGATAGATAATAGATAGATAGATTATATATAGATAGATAGATGATAGATAGATAGATAGATGATATATAGATAGATGATAGATAGATAGATAGATAATAGATAGATAGATTATATATAGATAGATAGATGATAGATAGATAGATAGATAGATAGATAGATAGATAGATGATATATAGATAGATAGATGATAGATAGTTGATGATAGATAGATAGATAGATAGATAGATAGATAGATAGATAGATAGATAGATAGATAGATAGATAGATAGATAGATAGATAGTTGATGATAGATAGATATAGATAGATAGATAGATAGATAGATAGATAGATAGATAGATAGATAGATAGATAGATAGATAGGGGGCAATTTTTAGGATTGGCCAAGCAGAGCAGCTGTGCGGGCCCCCAGAGCCCAATATTCCCTCAGAGAGCACTGCTTCAGTTTTTCTATGCAAAGTTAGTTTCCGAACTTGCCATGTATGCTGCGCAGGATGGGAAACCAGCTTAAATGCACAATGGGAAATAGCAAATGGATGCTGTGTGAGCCTCACACAGCCCCTCCCAGCATACAGTCCCCTCCCTCCTGCGCTCCTGGCCACTCCAGTCTATACAGAGTTAAGGTAGAGCGTTCAGGTAGAGCTTGAGCATGTCTGGAGTAGACTGGGGTAGGGGAGCGGGGTGTGTACTTTTCATGCTGTCGCTGAGACTGTACTCATGATCTGTGCTTTTCACCATGTTATTTTCCCGTGGCCCTCTGTAATATCTCGAGTGACAGGCATGTGTAACAGTACATATGTGTACAAGGCAATAACAGATGGTGATTTACTATATAGAGTTTTGGTACCATGACAAAAAAGCTGGAATCTGCATTTAGTCTTGTGTTAATTGTGTCAACTAAAAGCAGATTCCAGCTTTTTGTCATGTTACCAAAACTTGTCATTGCCTTGTACACATACAGGCGAAACTCAAAAAATTAGAATATTGTGCAAAAGTTCATTTATTTCACTAATGCAATTTAAAAGGTGAAACTAATATATGAGATAGACTCATTACATGCAAAGCAAGATAGTTCAAGCCGTGATTTGTCATAATTGTGATGATTATGGCTTACAGCTCATGAAAACCCCAAATCCACAATCTCAGAAAAGGTGCAATATTCTATGCTCAAAAAGTCCCACTCTTATCAGCTAATTAAGCCATAACACCTGCAAAGGGATCCCGAGCCTTTAAATGGTCTCTCAGTCTGGTTCAGTAGGAATCACAATCATGGGAAAGACTGCTGACCTGACAGTTGTGCAGAAAACCATCATTGACGCCCTCCATAAGGAGGGAAAGCCTCAAAAGGTAATTGCAAAAAAAGTTGGATGTTCCCAAAGTGTTGTATCAAAGCACATTAATAGAAGGTTATATGGAAGGAAAAAGTGTGGAAGAAAAAAGTGCACAAGCAGCAGGGATGACCGCAGTTCCTGGTTCAATGACCGTGGAAATACTGTGCTTGATTGGCCAGCAAACTCGCCTGACCTGAACCCCATAGAGAATCTATGGGGCATTGCCAAGAGAAAGATGAGAGATATGAGACCGAACAATGCAGAAGAGCTGAAGGCCGCTATTGAAGCATCCTGGGCTTCCATAACACCTCAGCAGTGCCACAGGCTGATAGATCCCATACCACACCACATTGAGGCAGTAATTGCTGCAAAAGGGACCCAAACCAAGTACTGAGTACATACAGTATGCATGCTTATACTTTTCAGAGGTCTGATATTGTTCTATTTACAATTCTTGTTTTATTGATTGCATGTAATATTCTAATTTTCTGAGATTGTGGATTTGGGTTTTTCATGAGCTGTAAGACATAATCATCACAATTATGACAAATCACGGCTTGAACTATCTTGCTTTGCATGTAATGAGTCTATCTCATATATTAGTTTCACCTTTTAAGTTGCATTAGTGAAATAAATTAACTTTTGCACAATATTCAAATTTTTCGAGTTTCACCTGTATGTACTGTTAACATCAGTGACTGAATTATATGTGAATATGTTATAAGCATACGGTATTTCTCAATATGGAATTTTCTGTTTTAAGATTATCCAGCACTTACCCTGCCAAAATGTTTTTCTTGTCAAACCCCCCCCCCACACACACACATTTTTCAGCATCAGAATATGTTATTTATGACCCCCTACAAATCTTCTCAGTGATCTCTCCCACCGCCTGTCCTGTCTCCATAGCCCCCATCCTCTCCAAGTTATCAATGTACCATTCTATAATATTGATCAGTACTGCTTCAGACATGAGGAAGAGAGGAATCTTTTAAAAGATTGTATTTCCTTATGTAATATTATCCCAATAAACAAAAAAGTTATTACCTATTTAACTACTACTAATTACATATATTTTATAATATATATATACATATATATATATATTACTTGTAGGGGTATGTTTATCAACGTTTAACCACTTCCATGCGTGATTAATGCAGTGCTTATTGAAGAGAGAGGAGGACAGCCAGGGCCAGTATACAAATCAAACAGATTTTACCACATTGTTGCATCGATGTTAGTGCTTGCATGGATCCCCAGCATCATTGCTTTTTCACAGCTCATTTTTGTAATTTATCCCTTCCGGCTCCTCACCTTTATTATTACTGTGCAGTTATGTAACTATTCACACTGAATGCTGCAAAGTAGTTTGCTGGGAATCGGAGATGGTTTGTTGCATCTTATAGTGGGCAGTTATTTTAAACATGGTTCTTGTTTGCTGCTCTGGTGAACCAGAGGAAATTCTGAATCATCAAATTTCCCACCTGTGACAAGTAGCTTTACCATAACTGACAATTCTTTCCCCATCAATAGATCATTGTATAGCTCATTCACACATTCCCCACAGAAGACTTGAACCAGTTTTTGTCCTGGAGCAGATGAATCTTTGAAATAATATGCAAATACATTTCACAATGCACCACCTTTTTTTGCTTCAAGTATCCAATTTTAACACATACTCCCTCATGCTAGTGGAATGCTGCTCTGGGCAGCTTTTAAGCACACATTTACTCTAATGTTTTAAAGGTATTGTCCTAGTTTGAATGATTTAATAGAAATAAATATGGATTATTTCTGGCACATAGATATATGTTCTGGTCAGCTATGTAATCTATGAAATTGTTCTAATAAGATGCTAATCAAAATGATTCAACCCCCATTGCAAATCAGGTTTATTGTCAAAATGTACAGACTTTCAGCTGTTTGCAATGAACAAATCAAACAAAAGCAATTGAAATAGCTCAACACAATGAATGCTTCAAGTGGTTTCCCCAAATTCAACTGAAAATGCAACTTTTAATGAATTCTACAGTCTCAATATTATTCAACCCCCTGAATAGAATCCATCACAACAGCACACATATGCAAAACAGGTGTTGTCTCAAGCACACCTGATGCAACTGTTCAAGGGCTTCATTGGTTGCGCCAGGTGTGCTTGAGTTAGAACACATTAAATACCTGAACTGGGTAGGGGGTTGTTGAATGTCACGTTTGACTGCATGCTAGAAAAATAATGGTCTCAAAAGTTAATAGAAGAGATCATCACCCTCCACAAACAAGAATCAGGATAAAAAAAGTTAGTGAAGGCACTGAATGTTCCTTGAGAAGCACAGTTCGCAAGTTGAAAGTTAAAGGAATAGTGGACGGGGCAGAAAAAGGAAGCTATCAATGACTGTCACCAGATTTCTGAGAAGGCAGGTTGAGAAAACCCCTCAAGTGACTGCAAAAGACCTGCAGCAAGACTTGGTGGCAACAGGCACTGAGGTTTCAGTTTTCACAGTAAAGCGCATACTTTACGCAGAAGGTTTCCATGCCAGAACTCCAAGACGTACACCACTACTGACCCAAAAGCACAAGTAAAATTGGCTCCAATATGTTCAAAATCATATACTGTAAATAAGCCACCGAAGTTTTGGGTTTTTGTTCTGTGGAGCGATGAAACAAAACTGGAACGTTTCGGCCAGATGGATCAGCGGTATGTCTGGAGGAAGAAGAATGAAGCATATGCTGAGAAGAACACTCTACCTACATTTAAGCATGATGGTGGCTCAGTGATGCTCTTGGGCTGCTTTGCATCCTCTGGCACTGGAAACCTACAGCATGTGGAAGGCAAGAGGGATTCATTGAAGTATCAGGAAATCCTAGGACATGCCTTCTGTGAAGAAGCTGAAGCTTGGGTGTCATTGGACCTTACAACAGGTTGCAGAAGATGTCTTAGAAGATTCTACAGTGGCCATCCCAGTCACCTAACTTGAACCCCATAAAACATTTCTGGTAAGATTTGAAGAAGGCTGTTGCAGCACACAGAGGCTGGTGTCTGACTATGCATCTCATTTGCAGCAGGTCATAACAGCGAAAGGGTGCTGTAATAAAAACTTAAAGATGCTTCCATGAAGGGGTTGAATAATTTTGAGACTGCAGAATTCATTAAAAGTTGCATTTTCAGTTGAATTTGGGGAAACCACTTGAAGCATTTGTTGTGTTGAGCTATTTCAATTGCTTTTATTTGTTTTTTTTTCATTGCAAACTGCTGAAAGTCTGTCGATTTTGACAATAAACCTGATTTTCAATGGGGGTTGAATAATTTTGATTACAACTGTACATCTGCAGTGCTGAATCTTGTAATCTGCAACAAAAAGGATAAAAATTAGAAGTCACATTTTTGAAAATGAATATTGTTATTATTATCATTCATTTGTGTATTGCTGCAAAATTTGAAAATAATGTTTACTTAAATTAATACAAATATTCTAGGGAAAATACACGGCAGAAATTTTGTATATACCTCATATGCACATTTTTCCAGAGAAAACCTTCACTAAAAGTGTTTTCATTGAAACAGTGTATTCTGGGTAAGGATATGCAAATGAACGTCATAATGCTACACCGCTTTCCTTTCCTTTAGTTCTAAACACTCACTCTATCATTCATGCCAGAATGGTGTTGACAGAGGCACCCAAACCAATCTCAAGATCAGTTATGGAGAATAAAACGTAAAGAAGCACTCTACTATGAGTATAGTGTTAAACAACAGATCATTGTTTATGCAATCTACATATTTCTCTACAGAAAAACTCAACTAGCAGTCCTGAGTTTATCCTCATCTAGCTTTTAACCATAAGCCTTTGTAAATCAAGCAATTTTAATGGAAAATTGTTTTCCTCCTGAAATAAAAGGAGAAGTTGTTTACTACCCCTTCCTTGCTAAGTGAGTTCTAAAACTTTTCAGATAATTACCCTTCCCAAGTGTTAGAGTAATGTTAAGATTAATTAAAAGAACCACAGGATACAGATTTTTGTGCAACATGGAGAGAGTTTGTAAAATGTGTATGGGACTGCTCAAAACAGATAGAAAGCAGACACGGTGCCATATTCTATAAAGCTCTCCATGCAGGTTAGTCCTTCACAGGATTCTTTAAAGGCAAATATTACCATGATACCTGTACATTTTGTTAAGGGGCGTACCCTGCATTTCTGTATGTGAAGGAGTAACACATACATTATAGCAATGTTTCTGAACTCCAGTCCTCATGACCCTTAACCAGCCAGACATTCATTATATCTTAACTAGAGCACAGGTAAATTAATCAGCTAATCAGTAACCATGGTTACTAACCTGCTCTCATCCTTCAGATCATTATTCCACCTGTGCTCTATTTAAGATATAATGAAACTCTGGCCCATTAAGGGTTCCGAGGACTGGAGTTGAGAAACACTGCATTATAGTATAGAAAAACACTTATTTATCAATCAGTTTAATAACCCTCAAATATGCTTATAACCCAGTATGCAGCACATCTGCTGTAGCGAGCATTCTTGGTAACTCTCTATTGTTAATTGTCAATATAAATGCATTTAGTATTCAAATGACATGAATTAATGTTGGGACATATAATGTTTATCCTCTGCATGTCTGTGGTTAGCTTTTTTATAGCATTTGGTCTGTTAGAACATTCTTATGTGACTGATAATGTCATAATAAAGACAAAATTAAGAATATTCCCACATCTTCTTGTGTCTCCTGTAAGGCAGAGACAAAAGTTATTGAAATGGAACAAAGACCAAGAAAGAAAGCTTTAACTAAACTGCATTGTCTCTTCCTTCACACAAGCCCCAAAGAATAAGCATCTGTTTCACTAGAAGCAAAGTGAGCGCCATTGGCAAAAGCCCCCCCCCCCATAAACATATGTAGCACGTTGATGTTATTTTTCCAATGGAACATACAAAAAAATAAAAAAATAAATAAAATCTGAAAACCACCTGAGGACAATATAACGCAGAATCCAGTAATAATGGTTGAACATAAACAGTGCTTTTAAATCAAGATTCTACTGTCCTTGAAACAAGGAGAATGGGACAGCCAATTTATTCTTATATTGTATACTCTAAAGACCAATCTGTTAGAGATAATTTACTCTCTTGGTTGCTGAAATATAATGATGTATACTTTTTTATAGCTAACCATTTTTATTTTTGAGAAAAATATATTGCATTGATTCTTCAGGTATTTTAACATCTTTTTTTTGCAATAGAGATTTGAACAAACACATAACAAACAAAATAGCCCAGTGCAAGACAGATTGTTACAGAATCACAATTATTTCAACTAAGTATAGTATAACTGTCTCAAAAATATTTGAATGGCCAGCATTATATGTTTGATTAAAAGCACTGTTTTATGTCTAAAAGAGAGGTGCAATTACAATGAATCTGCAGCTTACCCGGTCTTCGGGGGGGGGGGGGGGCAACACACCTAGAACAGCTACCAGGTTTTCCTACTTTGGCCTCTAATAGTGCAGTGTGTGGGCTACTCTCTCTCCTCCTCTTTCAGGTAGCCGGTCCGATCCAAGAACCACAACAAACAAACAAGTTGCTATCACGTTTTATGATTTATTTATTAGGCTTCACTTGGAAATGGATGAATACTGTGCAATATTAAATGTAACAAATAAAGGATTGATTTTATAATTACATGTGAGTAGTTTCCTGGCAAGAAGACACTTTCTTTTGGTTTGTAATTTACATTTTGAACCAATACGACAATGAAATATAACATATAAATCAAAAATAAAATCAGTTCCTAATGATTTAATGTATAAACATATCTAGGGCTTATTGTACATAACAAAGGTATGTTGAAGAACTTTTTGGGTCTGAAACCCATTAATGGTTAAAGGGACAGGAAACCCCAAAAAATGTATTTCATGCTTTGGTTGCAAAATACAATTTTAAACAACTTCAAATTTGCTTAATTCTCTTGTTATCCTTTGCTGAAGGAACAGCATTGCACTACTGGCAGTTAGCTGAACTCATCTAGTTAGCCAATCACAAGAGACAAATGTGTGCAGGCACCAATCAGGAGTTAGCTCCCACTAGTGTAGGATATGTGCATATTCTTTTTCAACAATGGATACCAAGAGAACAAAGCACATTTGAAAATAGAAGTGAATTTATAAATGTCTTAAAATGACATGCTCTAGCTGAATCATGCAAGTTCAATTTTGACTGTCCTATCCGTCTCCTTTGAAAGGTGTTTGGCTTGCTAAATCTGGGCAGCAGTCAGTGCAAACCATAGGTATCTCTAGGAGGGCACGCGTGTTTATTTATGTCTGTAAACATAAATTAAAATGTATGCAGTAAGGGTCTGTAGTTAGGGCTGGCCTGCAGCTCTAGAGGGCCTGCTCAGCCAAATATTACAGCAGTGAAGTTTGTATCCTTTCCCTGCACTGCTTGCAAACTCAGTATAAGCAGCTTAAAGGGATAGTCTAGTCAAAATTAAACTTTCATGATTCAGATAGAGCATGCAATTTTAAGCAACTTTCTCATTTACTCCTATTATCAATTTTTCTTCGTTCTCTTGGTATCTTCATTTTAAAAAGCAAGAATATAAGCATAGGAGCCTGCCTATTTTTGGTTCAGCACCTGGGAAGCACTTTCCGATTGGTGTCTAAATGTAGCCACCAATCAGCAAGCGCTACCCAGGTTCTAAACCAAAAATGGGCCGGTTCCTAAGCTTACATTCAAATAAAGAAACCAAGATAATGAAGAACAATTGATAATTATAGGAGTAAATTAGAAAGTTGCTTAAAGGACCAGTAAACACAGCAGATTTGCATAATCAACAAATGCAAGATAACAAGACAATACAATAGCATTTACTCTGAATTTCAAATGAGTAGTAGATTCTATTCTAACACATTTTAAAGTTATATATATTTCCACTCCCCCTGTACCATGTGATAGCAATCAGCCAATCACAAATGCATATACGTATAGTCTGAGTTCTTGCACATGCTCAGTAGGAGCTGGTGACTCAAAAAAAGTGTAAATATAAAAGACTGTGCACATTTTTTTTAATGGAAGTAAATTGGAAAGTTGTTTAAAATTACATGCTCTATCTCAATCATGAAAATTTAATAAAGCCTGAGTGTCCCTTTAAAATTACATGCTCTATCTGAATCATTAAAGTTTAATTTTGATTAGACTATCCCTTTCAGATGGATTACAAGTAGGAAGATCTCTAAGCAGACAGAAGCAGCAGATCTAAGTTGTGCAGGGTTAGTGGCAGAGAACTGCACACAAGAGCTGATATCTGCTCTGAAAAACACTATCAAAGAGCAGCACAAAGTATAAATAATAAGTAAAAAAGTTAATCACTTTTTGCTTAAAGGGAACATGAAACAAATATTTTGTTTACTATTTATGTTGTAATTGGAACTAAGACTAACGCATTTTATATCTGCATCTACAAATCATTAATTGGTTTATCAGTTGTTTATAAGTGATGGGGTTGGGACAATACAAGTGTCCCAATATTGCAACAAAACAGCGGATCCCTTCCTGTATATTGTTCTTATATTCACAATACACAACTAATTCAACTATACTGGTACACAACAAATATGAAATATCACTGAATTTACATTTTGTAATTTTATAATTCCTCAAAGTATTTAAAACCCAAAAATGTTGTTTTATGATTCAGAGCATTCAATTTTAAACAACTTTCCAGTTTACATCTATTCTAATCTAATTTGCTTCATTCTCTTGATATCTCAGGGGCTGGGAGCTTTTTGCTGATTGGTGACTGCACATATACACTTCTTGCTGCTCATTTAACCCCTTTGAGGAACATGACAAGTTATAGCTTGCAGGATCACGATGAGTCTGGAGGTCACTGTTTAAACATTGTTTTTTACAATCCCCCGCACTACAGCCCAGGGATCCCTTGGTGGCCTAGTGTGCAGCACTCAAAAAAGGCTTCATGGGAGTGCTGGTGATGTCACCACATATGTGCATGGTGACATCACAAAGAGGCTGAGTCAACAAACTCAGTGTAGCTGCTAGGGAGCGGATAGAGGTAGGTTCTTCAAAACCCTCGGTCTCAGCTCCCATAGCAGCTACAATCCTCCAAGACCTCTCATTTGAAAGAGAATCACCTGCTTATATTATTATAATATAATAATAAACCGTGGATGCTTTAAAAGTAAAATAAAACATATGGGATTTTGCTAGGGGAAGGGATGTTATATACATAAAAAGTCTAGTATGTCTAGAGACAAGTCCCTCTCATAAAAAAATATATTGATTTTGTCTGTATATTCAGGTGATCACTCTAGTAACAGTGAACACCTTGCAGGAAAAAAAAGTACTTTTATTTCTCTACAGCAAAAAAAGGCCTCTCTAATCTATATTACAACCCCCAAAAGCCTGTATGGGTCCTTATTTCACATGTGGCTACCCTTAATGACAATTTAGTAAGGTGAGCACAGTAACAGCAATGGTCACTGGGCTATTTTTAATATAATTTACTAAAATCTATGCAAACATGTGAAATATAGTTATGTGTATATGTATTTTACAGTTTTTGCTGTAGCTTTCTATAATGCCAAGTATTATAAATACTAGTCCTAAAGCCCGGGTACACAGCCATTTTTTGCAGTACAGCGGTTCCACCCCTTGCTCTCTCTATATCCCCCCTCTATTTTGCTCTCTCTGCCTCCTCTCTTTTGCTCTCTCCCCCTCTCTTCTGCTCTCTCTCTCCCTCCTCTTTCTATTTTGCTCTCTCTGCCTCCTCTCTTTTGCTCTCCCACCCTCTCTTCTGCTCTCTCTCTCCCCCCTCTCTCTATTTTGCTTTCTCTCTCCCCCCTCTATTTTGCTCTCTCCCCTCTCTTTTGCTCTCTCTCTTCTCCCTCTCTTTTGCTCTCTCTCCCCCTCTCTTTTCCTCCATCTCTTTTGTGCTCTCTCTCCCCTTCTCTTTTGCTCTCTCTCTCTCTCACCCCTCTCTTTTGCTCTCTCTCCCCTTCTATTTTGCTGTTTCTCTCCATCTCTTTTGCTCTCTCTCTCTCCCCCCTCTTTTGCTCTCTCTATCCCCTCTCTTTTGCTCTCTCTCTCTCTCTCTCTCTCTCTCTCTCTCTCTCTCTCTCTCTCTCTCTCTCTCTCTCTCTCTCTCTCTCTCTCTCTCCCCATCTCTTTTCCTCTCTTTCCCCCTCTCTTTTGATGCTTCCCTCCCTCTCTTTTGCTGTCTCTCTCCCCCTCTCTTTTGCTCTATCTCTCCCACTCTCTTTTGCTCTGTCTAACCCCCTTTATTTACTCTCGCTCTCTCTCCCTCTCTTTTGCTCTCTCTATCCCCCTTTTGCTCTCTCTATCCCCCCTCTCTTTTGCTCTCTCTATCCCCCCTCTTTTGCTCTCTCTATCCTCCCTCTTTTGCTCTCTCTCTCTCCCCTTTCTTTTGCTCTATTTCCCCCCCTCTCTTTTGCTGTCTCTCACCCTGTCTCTTTTGCTCTACTCTCTCTCTCCCCCTCTCTTATGCTCTCTCTCTCCCCCTCTCTTTAGCTCTCTCTCTCCCCTCTCTTTTGCTCTTTCTCTTCCCCCCTATCGTTTGCGCTCTCTCTCCCCTCTCTTTTGCGCTCTCCCACCTCTCTTTTGCTCTCTCTCTCCCCCTCTCTTTTGCTCTCTCTCTCCCCCTATCTTCCCCCTCTCTTTTGTGCTCTCCCCCTCTCTTTTGCTCTCTCTCCCCCCTTTCTCCCCCTCTCTTTTGTTGTCTCTTTCCCTCTCTTTTGCTATCTCTATCTCCCCCTCTTTTGCTCTCTCTATCCCCCACTCTTTTACGCTCTCTCTATCCCCCCTCTTTTGAGCTCTCTCTTTCACAGCCACATGGCCCCGCCCGCCTGCCTTGCCCATGTCCCACCCGGCCCCATCATGCCCGCATCACACCCACCCTGCCACACCCGCGTCCCGCCCGGCCCTGCCCCTGTCTCAGCCCCAGATGCCAGGAGGTTAGTCTGTTGAAGGCCAGCTGTGTTTGTCCTCGCACAGTCTCTACTGCGAATGACAGCTTCGGACAAACACACTTGGCCTTTTATATTATAGGATAATAAAGGCATATTGTGAATCTGCTGGGCCTGCTGAGAAAAAATATATAATTTGTGTGGGTCACTCACTGAAATGTGACTCACAATAGGGTTTAAATGTAGGGAGGTAAAAAAAGGTCATAATTGGCTCAGCACTTGGGTGTAAAAAAGGGTAAGCAGTGAAAGGGTTAATAAAGAATACCAAAAGAATTAAGCAAAAAAGATAATATAAGTAAACTGGAAAGTTGTTAATTAAAAAAAAAAAAGGGTCCCTTTAAAGGGACATGAAACCCACATTTTTTCTTTCATGATTTAGAAAGATAATGCATTTTTAACCCCTTAATGACCGGACCATTTTTCAATTTTCTTACCCTTAATGACAATGGCTATTTTTACATTTCTGCAGTGTTTGTGTTTAGCTGTAATTTCCCTCTTACTCATTTACTGTACCCACACATATTATATACCGTTTTTCTCGTCATTAAATGGACTTTCTAAAGATACCATTATTTTCATCATGTCTTATAATTTACTAAAAAAAAAATAATAAAATATGAGGAAAAAATGGAAAAAAAACACACTTTTTCTAACTTTGACCCCCAAAATCTGTTACACATCTACAATCACCAAAAAACACACATGCTAAAATGTTTCTAAATTTTGTCCTGAGTTTAGAAATACCCAATGTTTACACGTTCTTTGCTTTTTTTGCAATTTATGGGGCAATAAATACAAGTAGCACTTCGCTATTTCCAAACCACTTTTTTTCAAAATTAGCGCTAGTTACATTGGAACCCTGATATCTGTCAGGAATACCTGAATATCCCTTGACATGTATATATTTTTTTTTAGAAGACAACCCAAAGTATTGATCTAGGCCCATTTTGGTATATTTCATGCCACCATTTCACCGCCAAATGCGATCAAAAAAAAAAAAAGTTCACTTTTTCACAAAATTTGACACAAACTTTAGGTTTCCCACTGAAATTATTTACAAACAGCTTCTGCAATTATGGCACAAATGGTTGTAAATGCTTCTCTGGGATCCCCTTTTTTCAGAAATAGCAGACTTATATGGCTTTGGGGTTGCTTTTTGGTAATTAGAAGGCCGCTAAATGCCGCTGCGCACCACACGTGTTTTATGCCCAGGAGTGAAGGAGTTAATTAGGGAGCTTGTAGGGAGCTTGTAGGGTTAATTTTAGCTTTAGTGTAGTGTAGTAGACAACCCCAAGTATTGATCTAGGCCCATTTTGGTATATTTTATGCCACCATTTCACCGCCAAATGCGAGCAAATAAAAAAAAAACTTAACATTTTTCACAATTTTAGGTTTCTCACTGAAATTATTTACAAACAGCTTGTGCAATTATGGCAGAAATTGTTGTAAAAGCTTCTCTGGGATCCCCTTTGTTCAGAAATAGCAGACTTATATGGCTTTGGCGTTGCTTTTTGGTAATTAGAAGGCCGCTAAATGCTGCTGCGCACCACACGTTAATTATGCCCAGCAGTGAAGGGGTTAAATTAGGTAGCTTGTAGGGAGCTTGCAGGGTTAATTTTAGAGATCAGCCTCCCACCTGACACATCCCACCCCCTGATCCCTCCGAAACAGCTCTCTTCCCTCCCCCACCCCACAATTGTTCCCGCCATCTTAAGTACTGGCAGAAAGTCTGCCAGTACTAAATAAAAGAGGTTTTTTTTTTTTTTAAATAAAAATAATAAAGTATTTTAGCTGTGATGGACCCCTGCCTTAGCCCCAACCTCCCTGATCCCCCCTCCAGCTCTCTAACCCTCTCCCCTACCTAATTACCGCCATCTTGGGTACTGGCAGCTGTCTGCCAGTACCCAGTTTGGCCCCAAAAACCCCCCAAAAAGTATTTTTATTTTTTTTTTTACTTAAAAAACTATTTCTGTAGTGTAGCAGCCCCCCACAATACCCCCACCCCCACCCCCTCCCAGATCCTTATATATATATATTTTTTTTTAAATTCCCTTTTTTTCCCCTTTCTGCCCTCATTCATTGGTGTCAGTGTGGCTAATGGGTGCACGCGTGCGCACGTGCACGCGCGCCCCGTGCACACGCACATGCACGCTCACGTGCACACTCGCGAATCGTGCACGCGCACGCGCATCGTGCACCCGGCAGACACTGGCACTATCGCTACCGGTGCAGAGAGGGCCACAGAGTGGCTCTCTCTGCATCGGAGGCTTGTAAAGTGGTATTGCAGGATGCCTCCATATTGAGGCATCACTGCAATACCCTCAGAGCTGCTGGAAGCATTTGTGATCGCTTCCAGCACTCTGTTTGACAACTGACGTACCAGGTACGTCCATTGTCATTAACTGCTTGTTAATGCATGACGTACCTGGTACGTCAGTTGTCATTAAGGGGTTAAACATCTTTTTAATTTACTTCTAGTATCTAATTTGTTTTATTCTCTTGATAATCTTTGCTGAAAAGCATATCTAGATATGCTCAGTAGCTGCTGATTGGTTGCTGCACATAGAATCCTCATGTGATTGGCTCACCCATGTGCATTGCTTTTTATTCAAAGAAGAATATCTAAAAAAATGAAGCAAAATAAACAATAGAAGTAAATTGTAATGTTTAAATTTGTATGTTCTATCTGAATCATGAAAGAAAGATTTTGGGTTTAGTGGCCCTTTAACTACATTCTATTTAACTGTTTTAAACATAACAGTTTGGTACTTTATACCAAGTTTAGGCTTCTGTTGAAGAGTCATTAATCATTAATTGGGATCAGCTGACATGACAAATAAAGAAATAAATTAAATTGTGTATGATGTACCAAGGGACTCATTATTCAGATGCTCCTGATTATGCAACATTAACACACGTTACTACTTTCCATCAAAAAATAACATATTGGTTGTTTATTTCATTTAATTTTTTTTTAACTATTTATAAGGATTGTAATTGTGTTCAATTATATTAATTAGATATAATTAAATGGTTTATTAAGTACCTTGCTGGAAAGCAACACATGGGGTAAATCCTTTGTAATATATATTCAAAATGTTTATACTGTGAAGCATAAATACATTCACTACCATAATGAGTGTTTTAAACAGAACTAGACAATATTTAATTAAACTTATTCAGATTTCAGCAACAAGATGCAGAAAAAGATACATCTGTATCAGACTTAAAGGGACACTGAATACAATTTTTTTCACTAATGATTCAGATAGAGCATGCAATTTTACGCAACTTTCTAATTTACTCCTATTATCAATTTTTCTTCTTTCTCTTGGTATCTTTATTTGAAAAAGCAGGAATCTAAGTTAAGGAGCCTACCCATTTTTGATTCAGCATCTGGGTTGTGCTTGCTGATTGATGGGTAACTACATGACAGGAGGTAGTGCTGCCATCTAGTGCTCTTGCTAATTTGTAACGTTGTTGCAAAACTGCTGCCATATAGTGCTACAGGCACTCTTGAACTTACCTTCTAGCTTTTCTACAAAAGATAACAAGAAAATGAAGACAATGTAATAATAGAAGTAAATTGGAAAGTTGTTTAAAACTCTATGTTGTAACTGAAGCATGAAAGAAAATGTTTGGGTTTTATGATTCATCAATGTTTAAAGTATTCCTAGTTTGGTCTGGTCAAAAAGGTACTTTAATTACAGGGATATACATCTTTAAATGGATATACAAATGGTGCAAAAGCTGAAGCAAGTAGTGCAAGGGACTGTGCAAAGAGCCTGGTAACAAGCAGAAGGAAATCTGGATTCTGGAAGTTACACAGTAAGTCCTAGAATCCTCTTCACCCCTACATACAGAAAAGCACGGGTTATATGTAAGCCCCTGTGCATGTGTGGGTAGCAGAGCCCATCTCCTGAACCTTACTGGTCGGAATATAGTGTGTTACAGATAGCACAGGTAAAGAAGTATCAGCTGTTAGATAGTAGACAGGAATTTGTTTATGGGAAGGGATATATAGGGTTGATATTTGGGATCTACTGTTTTTTTTTCAATTTTAGAGTCAGCAGCATATAGTTCTCTGGAGCTAGTAATAATTGTCCCTAATAGGTAAAAACCTTTTTGAGCTTTGTTTCTGGCCTGTGCAATTTGTAATGATTATGTTGGGGCAGGCTAAATCTCATTTGCAGAGCAGGGAGATGTGATGTTGTGAAAAACCTTTTTGATGCACAATACGATTTTCTTTAGTATATATCTTTAGGTATGCTCTACTACTTCTTGTTCTAGGTAGACATTTGGTCACATTAGCAGGATTCTACTGCATAATTATGTCTAGATGGAATTCTAGGTAAAAGAAGTTGGACTGTTTCCTGAACCTAAAAGCACCACACCTGTGCTCCAACCTGAAAACACCACTTAATTGTGAAACCTACATTATTTCTCCTTCTCAAAAAGTCAGTGAAATTATGGCTACCATATTCCAAAAATTAAAAACAACTCAAAAGAACATACCAAAAGCCATTTAGATTCCTGTTGGAACATTATTTGTTCCAAAGGGTCTCTCCTCACTGGATATCCTGGAGTTCTACCTACATTTAAGAGGTTGACTTTCCATGGCCTAATATGAACAAAGATGTTCCATATTATGTGAATGACCGCATTATCTGCACAGCAAATAAGGTCCCACATTATTTATCTATTGGTCTCTTACAACCATTATCATTATCAAATCAACCATGAATTAATCTACCTATGGATGTTATCACTAATCTTCCAACTTCTAACAGTAATACAGCAATTTGGGTCATCATTGATAGATTTTAAAAAATGGCTCATTTTGTCCGATTATCTGGCCTACCATCAGATAAAGACCTAGCAACTCTGTTAATTCAACACATAATCAGACTACATAGTTTTCTGTTGAATATAGTATCTGATAGAGGAATACAGCTAGCCACCAAATTTTGGCAAGTAGTTGTGTCTCTTTCTCAAGATAGCATCCACAATCCATTGGACAGAGAAAACAAATGAAACTATGTTCTCACTTTCCAAGACACTTGGTGTCCTGAACCTTCTCTGTCACTATGTCATGCCCAGAGGCGAACCAAGGCTGTCAATGAGATAGGCAGTTGTCTTGTCATTGTGCTATATTATGCCTGTGGTTTTGGCTGGGTTTTGTTATACATGACGTGTTTTTTGGCTTCTCTCGCTTTACCTGTCTGCAGATGCTAGAAATTAGCAATCACAGCCATCCTATTTAAGGAGGCACTTCCTGCTTCCCTTTGCCTGATTATAGAGTTTTGCTCTGGATGTGTTATGACTATGTTTACTGTTTGCTGGTTACTGACCTTGGATTACGCACTTTTGGACCTCTCTTTTGCCTGATCCTTTTGTACTTTGTTTGTTCTAGTTTTTGCCTGCTGTATTTGTACCTCTCTGCTCAATTGGTTTTTGACTCCTGGCCTGTTCTCAATTTCCTTGTTTTTCCTGTTAACTCCAGTCCCATATTCTGGTAACTTTCTATCCTGGAGGAACTTGTACCTGATGCTGAATAGCAGCCAGGAAAGTTATTGAGGAAATTGAGATTAGTCAGGTTTCCTGACACTTAATCAGAGGTATTACCTCTGTCAGAACCTGCATTTAATACCAAACATCATTCTTCACTACAAACCACTCAATTTTTGCTGATTTCAGTTATAATTCACTCATTTTTCCCATTGAAATACCTAAGTCAGGAGTGCCAAATGACATTGGTGTTGGATTTGTTAACTACTCTTGTATAAAGAAACTAGCAGACAAAGACAAGCCCCTCCAACTTTCTGTATGGGAGAACGTATATAGTTATATATTAAATACCTTTGACTAAAGCAACCATCACCAAAACTTGGGCCTTGTTATATCTGTCCTTTACAAGTTTTAGAGCAGGCTAATTTGGTGGCCTACTAGTTGGTGTTACCAGTATCTATGAAAGTCCACCCAGTTTTTTACATCTTGTTATTTAAACCCTACTCTGAATCATTTGTCTTGTACCACTCGGCCATCTGCTCCAGTACAGATAGATGATCATGCCAAGTATGACATTTCATGAATACTGAACTCTAAACGTAAGGATCGTGGACTCTGCTATCTAGTACATTGTACAAACTATCCTATAACCATTTGGCCTTGGATTCCCTCTAAAGACATTCATGCTTAGGCTCTTCTATCTTTTTTTCATAACAGATACCCTACTAAACCTATAAAGGTTCCCTAAAGTGGACCTTTGGGAAGGTGCTCTGTAACAATGCTTCTTCTGTTTAGTTACAGTTGCCTAGTTATCTGTTTATCCTGGCATCCGTAATGTCATTTTTCAGTGCTGCATCGCATAATTTTTCAAGCCACATGTCAATTTCTGTTGTGCTTGCCGCTGTAGATTGACACAACTGCATCCATATTTTGCCTGTTTGTTGAAGTTATTCCTTGGGTGTGCTTGTCTGCTGTGGAATTCTCAATATTTATTTTCTGCTAGTGTATTTTGACTACTCTTTGGATTCTGACCTGATACTTCTCCTGATCATCTGTTTCTGATTATCTGTCTCTGGATCTTGATTCAGTACCCTTGCTGCCTGCGTTACCTACGTCTGCCTAATTACTGACCAGTATTTGAATCTCCGCCTCATACCACAATTGCCAGCAAGTTGCTGACCTCTGCCTGTCTGACCACGCTAGTGCTCAAACCCTGTAGACACATCTCAAAGACTAATCTAACGTGTTGCGATAGTGTTGTTTTAGTCACTTCTCAGCTGCTGGGTCCTTACCTTGGCAGGCACAATCCTCACTACCAGAGCCCATGCGTCAATTATAATACAATCTGTTCAAAGCAGGTAACATTAGTCATTAAAAAGTTTGTACTGTGTGAGGAGGAAGATGATTTTATTCAATCTCACCTCCTCTTTAGTATACACCAACAATGTACATACAAGTAAATAAACTAAATATAAACTGCATTAATACTTATTTATGCAGCTTGCAAATATATGTAGTTCATGATCTGCATCCCTGGCAAAGTCACCATGTGCTTCCCCTGTGTGGTGTGGATATAGAGTCATCCTGCATCTAAGGGGTTGGATAGGCAGCAGACTTGCCCTGATCATGGGTCATCAGTCAGTGACCAATTGCCTGGTAGCTCAGGCTGCCTTGCATCTCAGGCTGTTAATTGTCTCAGTTTTAAGGATCTGAATAAGCCATGCCCAGTTCCTGCTCAGACATGCCCGTGGCCTACCAGACATATCCACTGTATTATGCAACTCCAACCCTTCTGGGTCTTTGGGAAATGTTGGGAGGAATGAGAACAAAATAACACCTCCTGCTTTTTTGATGGGGATCAAACTCGATTTAGCTCCTCTTTACATTACCTACTAGACACATTACCTACTAGAAATGTTGTGACTCATAGATAGAGTGGCTTTTATCTTGAAGAGCACTCACTTGGGATTCTACCAAATTACCTTTACTCAACAGATATCAAGGTTTCATGCATTCGTTTAGAAAGGTGTTTCATGATCCTGGTAGAGCCTGCTCAGTTGCTGCTTCACTAATAAATCTCTTCCAAATGAACAAATCCCTGCAAGATGATGCAATTAAATTCTGTACCTTGACAGCAGAAACTATATGGTTGTTTAGATTCTGCAACCACTTGCTGTTTGTCTTTGATAGACCTTCTGTATAATGAACATGCGCTTTAAAGGGACACTCAAATAAAGAATTAAACTTTCATGATTCAGATAGAGCCGGCAATTTAAATCAACTTTCCAATTTACTTCCATGAAAAAATGTGCAGTCTTTTTTATTCTGACTCAGATAGTTGTGATAGTGACCTACCCCTTGCTGAGACCTCTATGCCTGGCCTGTATAAGAAGATACAATCACTGCAAACAATCCTTGTCAGATAGCTGAACTCACCAATACCTTGTCCATCCACAAAGTTGCTTTATTCTGAATATCAGGTTACAGCAGATAATAAAATACAGCAGATGAATGGTTACAGTATTTAAGCGGACAAAAGTTGATACTGTTCGTAGCTTGCAATGTAGATTAACATGTGTGCTTATTACATGAGGCCTGTTAGCTGCAGCCATGACACAGGAAAAGCATCATCAAACTACAAGGGCGGAGCAATACACAAAAGGGAAATGCATAATAAGTCTGAGGGAAAGTACTACAGAAAACAGGAGCGTTACTAAAAAAGGTCACTAGATGGCAGTACAGAATAAACATAGAGAAGCTGTGAGAAAAATGGCATAAAAATATATCATTTCTTAACTATATCAACATGAATATTAACAGAGGCTTTGTTATATTCTATGCCCCATTGAGGCAGCACACTCCCCGTCTTTCATAGTAAATGTCACTATTTAAATCATAACGGAAGTTATGCATAACAATGTAATTTGCAGAGATGTCTTGAAGACCTGAAAGATATAAGGAGAACATACATATAATACAAGAACAACTATATTATAAGACTTCAAGTTGTTTTTATAGTCCCTTGTCTTGCAACTTTTGCCTCCACCTTACACACCTTTCCATCATCAGTAGGAATGCTATTTACAATCATTTCCATGGGTCAATCAATTCTTTCAGCTTGCTGGTCCTTGAGGAGAATGAGATCTCCAACCTTGATGTTAGGGTTCAGACGTTGCCATTTCCTGCGTCCTTGCAGAGTAGAGAGATACTCCATCTTCCAACGATTCCAGAAGCAGTTGGCAAAGTGTTGTACTCGCTTCCACTGATTGTAGCACAGATTTCCTGTTTTAAAGTCTCCAGGTGGAACAGGAACAGACCCAAGCTTCTGGGTAAGAAGTTTAGCTGGAGTGAGGAGAGTTGGGGCCTCTGTATCTAAAGACACTGAAACAAGTGGTCTTGAATTGATTATGGCAGATGCTTCTGCCAGGAAGGTGTTTAGAAGTTCATGGGTGAGTCTTGTGTATTTCAAGTCCATAAGCATGGAGTCCAGTATTTTACATGTGATGCCTATCATTCTCTCCCAGGAGCTACCCATATGGGAAGAATGAGGAGGATTGAAAATCCATGTACAGCCCTTTTCAGCTAAAAGGTCTTCAATTGGCCTAGAGTTGAGATGTAACTCTCGACACGCTCTAACAAAATTAGTTCCACAGTCAGATCTTAATGTTTTGACTGGTCCTCTGATGGCAAGGAATCGCCTTAGAGCATTTATGATGTGTACTGCATGCACACTCATGCAAGTGAACAGCACTGCCCATCGTTTTCTATTTGCTTGGCCAACTCGAGTTCTGCGGGCTGTTACCATCCATGGTCCAAAGACATCCAAACCAACATGAGTGAAAGGTGGGTCATTACTTAACCTGTCAGCTGGCAAATCTGACATTTGCTGTTGCTGATGTTTACCTCTTAGTTTACGGCACTGAACACAGCTATGCAGTGTAGCTATAATCTGTCTTTTTGCTCCTTTAATCCAAAGACCTGCAGCTCTTATGGCACCGTGTGTGAAGTGTCTACCTTGGTGCTTAAGCCCTTCATGGTAGTGCCGTATGAACAAAGTGGTGATATGACTGCTAGCAGGTATAATGAGAGGATTCTGTTCTTGACCTCCCAACTTAGCCTTGTTTAAGCGTCTTTCAACCCTTAACATACCATCATCGTCAATGAATGAGTTCAGGTTAGGACCCATGAGAAGAACATCGTTCATAGATACTCCATGATGCTTGGCACTGGAGTCTAACACTACCCTGATTTGTTTTGGGTTATGTGGTTGATACACTCCGAAGAAAGGCAGGTACCAGCACTCTTGGAGTTTTTGAAGTGGTAGAGCTGGCTCGGCATGATCATTGTCAAATATTCTTTTCATAAAGGCAATGAAATGGTCCTTCATTTCAGGCCTGTTCTTTAGTGTTCGTTGAAGTGAGTTGAATCTGGATAAGGCCTGTTCACGAATGTTTGGGAGTTTGACCCTTGCAGCACGAAAAGGCAATGGTGCAACCCAGTTGTTAGACTCATCCTTGAAGAATTCATTGTCCATTAATTTGATGAATTCTCTGTCTTCAACTGACAAGGCTATTTTGTTGTCATCACTTGTAGTACAAAACACTGTGGTACCCAGATTGTCATCACAAAGTATAGGAGTAACATCAGGTATTTGGATGATGTCAGGAGGCTTCTCCCTTACTTCATGATGGCAAGAGCACTGTTTGAAGTGGGATGCACGTCCATTTCCTAATATGTAAGTTTTGAAGGAGTGGATCTCAGATGACGTACGCATACTATTCAAGCGTACATCACCCACTATCACCCAGCCTAGATCCAGTCTTTGTGCATAAGGGGCATCGTCAGGTCCATCGCACTGCTCGCGTATTTTATGTACTCTGAGAATGTCTCTTCCTTCAAAAAAGTTAGCTATAGAAACTAACAGAAAAAAGATACTAGGTAAGCACTCAAATGACCCCCAATTTACTGGAGTTGGAAAAAGAATCACACAAGTTAAAACATAAATCTTTATTAGAATTTATTTAAAATATGGGTTAGTTAAAACTAAAATGCTGGTCTGATATTCCCAGTACAGAGACTGGATATTGTGTTTGGAACCAATTATTATAATACTGTCTGTTGGCAGATTAGAGGACCCACGGCTAGGATTGTCAGTCACTTGTAAATTTAAATTAGGGTCAGTGGAGTGAAATTAAAGTAGAGTATACTCTCTACACAAGCAGCACCCATTCATTCCTTGTGCAGCGTGGTTATTAATGTAATTCATCACAAAAAGAACGTGATGATGGCTACGTGTATTTAGAACATAGGTAAAATGAGGCAATAGAGTAAAAAATGTAAAATTACAAAATTATTATTGTAGCATATGTTTGGCTACATATCATTTGTCTAAATATAGTTATATAGTAAGCATTATAGTACCTTTCAAGCACACTTCAGCCTGTATTAGTAGTGAGAGAATACCCCTCTGTAGGTTGGATAAAGTGATAGATTTGCACAATTCACCTTGGTAAATTGCTTTGTGGTAATAGTCCTAACAGTTATCACTGTATGTCTACAATCAACATGGGGTTAATATTATAGTAACCATCACCTGCTGGTGAACTCATCGATCAAACTAACTGTACTTTAAAAAGGGTAAATAATTAGTACTGAAAATTGACAGTAATACTGCCTATATCATAATTATTTCAGTAGTTTTGGCTTCAATAAGTAATATTTATAAAGTAATATTTTGAGCAGTACATATCATACTAATGTATTCATGTATATTGCAAAAAATTACTAATAATGTAATAAAATCATTACTGGTACGTTAGTAAATATGATTGAGAATATCCACTAAATTAATTGTGGCTGGTAACTGTCTTGGATAGGATTCCTCAATATATATAGATGGAAATTGCAGGACTTAATAGTGCTTGGTGTAAACTTTGTAGAGACCTAGAATAGCTTAACTGACCCACTGATCTAAACAATGTCTCTTCCTAGCAGGACCAAGATTTCTGCATTCATGTCCATTGCCAGAATCTCATCAACAAGGTGCCTTAAGTGAGGATGGTGATATGCAGCCTCTGGAGTAGGAATCTCTTCCCTTTCATCTGGTATGTGGTCACACTCGACTAATGTTGGTAGAGGTATACCTTCGTTTCCTTTGATATGAGAGATCATGAATCCATCTGCCCTTCTGCCGAAGGCCTCTACACGACCAGAACAGGTTCTGAGAGTATACGGTGTTGCATGACCCTCTATGCTGAAGATCTCAAAGAATTTAGGCTTAACCAGGGATCTGTTGCTCTGTTCATCTATTATAGCATACATCCTAGCAACTTTCTCAGGTTGATCCTGTGGGTAAATCTTGACTAGGCACACCTTGGCACAGCATTTGTGGTCTAAGCCTTCTCCAAAGACTTCTGTGCATGCAGAGGAAACATTCGCTGTGACTGGAGCATGACTTTGTTGCTCCCCGCCATGAATTGAGACAGGGGTGGAGGCAGTTAGCTGCTGTGGGTTGTCTGGAAGTGGAGTAGGATGCATAGCTGTAACGTGTCTGTTGCTACTGCATTCTGTGCACTTGATGACCACTTTACAGTCTTTAGCAAAGTGACCATAAGAAGCACAATACATGTAGCATACTCCCAAGTTTCTGGAGAATCTCCCTGAACTCTTGTAAAGTCTTTGCCCTAGGTCCACAACATTTCTTAAGAGGGTGAGGCTTCCTGTGAATAGGGCACTGACGATTGGGGTCTTTATCTCCTTCACCCAAGTCACTCTGGCATGAAGGAGAGGATACGGGTGGTGAGATGTCTGTCCTTTTAACAGATATTTCTCTATTAAAGTCTCTTTGTTTAGCTGCTGTGTTATCATACCTTGATGATGTTGGTGAGGATGATGAGGCAGGCAAGTTGGGTTCGCAGAAGCTGAAGCTGAGAATGTTTCTCATCCAGGATTGATCGCTGATGAACCTGCAAAAATATGAGAATGGTGGAAAAGATACGTTATAGTCTCTTTTGTATCTTGAGCCCAGTTGTGCCCATTTCTCTTGCAGGTTACATGGCAGTTTAGACACCACTGGATTGACACCATGAGCAGTGTCCAGAAAGCTTAGTCCAGGTAGACATGGGTCTGTCTTTGCCAACTCCAGCTCCATGAGGAGGTCACTTAGTTCTTGGGGCTTGCAATAGTCTTTGTTCCCTATTTTCAGGAAGTTTTGCAGTCTCTTGAACAGAGCACTTCAGAGCTACCATAGGCTTGCTCAAGTCTTGCCCATGCAGCAACAAAGCCTGCATCTGGGTGGTCAACATGTAATGTTCTCAGTCTTTTAACACGATCTGCAGATTCTGGCCCCAGCCACTTTATGAGCAAATCGAGTTCCTCCTTGGTTGTAAGGTCGAGATCAGCAATAGCAGCCTTGAAGGATGATCTCCAGGCCCTGTAGCTCTCTGGACAGTTGTCAAACCTTGAGAGGCTTGTGTTAATGAGCTCACGGCATATCATGTATCTGGCAAAGTCAGTCAAGTCTGATGTCTCACTCTTTGGTGCCAAAGAAACTTGAGGAACCCTTTGGGTGTGAAAGTTCTCTGGTGAAGAAGGGTGAAGTTTACCAGGATAAAGTGATGTTGCAAGAGCGTTCAACTGTAGTGTAGTCTCTAAGGCTTTTGCTGGCTGTGGCTTGAGCTGCGGCTTGTCACTGGAAGTCACCTTGTTGTCAGTGGGAGGTGATGCGGTTTGCTGCGTACATGCACTTGTGTTGTGGATTTGAAGAGGCTCAGGCATTTGGTGCTGAGAGGTCTCTGTGTTGAGATTGAGAACAATGGTATTAGTAGGAGGTACAGGAGATGACTCTGTATTGTTGCAAATATTATGCTTTAGCACATATTTACTAGTGCGTTCAACTGGGTCTTCCAGATCTGCTGGGATATGGCAATCTGAATTAGTACTTTCTTCCATTGCTTGTTCAAAGACTTTCAGCCTTGCGAGGGCCGCTGCTTCTTCCTTTTCCATTTGCAGAACCTTTATTTGGGAATCCACCTCTGCTTGCTGGGCAGCCATTTGTGATTGGAGAGCTTTGCTTTGGGCTTCCATCTCTGCTTCCCTTCTGGTAAAGAAGCTTTGCGCTTTTTTTTTATTCCGCATCAGCATGGGCCTCTATTAGCTTGTCACTTAATGTTGAACTTCTGGAGCGAGAGGATCTAGAAGAATGTGCAATGAGCTTAGTTGATGTGGATCTATGAAATCTGGTCTCCTGCAGTTGAGCAAGGCGGAATTCTGCCCTTTCTTTAGCGATTTGTACTAAGAGATCTCTATGATGGTCCAGTGCATCAGTCCTAGTCAATTCTGCTGAAGAGTCCTCTATATTAAAGTCCTGTAAGAAGGCTGTGTATTTTGCAGACAGCCGCTGGTAGCGTTCATAGGTCTGATAGATTGCTGGAAAACTCATCTCTAGTGGTTTCATAGATTTCTCTGAGTTTCTGTGTCGGTTTTATTGTACGTTTGGGTCTTACACTCTGTTCGGCAATATCTGCAGGATCTGCTCCCTCTACATCTGCAGGTTCAGAGGCATGATGTATCTGCGTTGGTTTGTCCATAAAGAGTGCTCAGAGCCTTGTTTTTAAATTTTTTCAAGTTTTGCAAAAAATTGTACTGTCGCTTTAAGAAAATGAACAGCAACTTAGACAGGTGAGGTAACACAGTTCAATGCAGAGAAACAGTTTTCAACATTTACAGAAGAAGTGCAGTAAGCTTGTGTGACCATGTGCTTTCACAAGATGGCAGATGGCACTGAGCTTGATTGCAGATTAGGCATGCACATATACATAGCAGGCTGTAGGAATTCTATACAACTTTTGACTATTCTGACTCAGATAGTTGTGATAGTGATTTATCCCTTGCTGAGACCTCTATGCCTGGCCTGTATAAGAAGCTACAATCACTGCAGACAATCCTTGTCAGATAGCTGAACTCACCAATACCTTATCCATCCACAAAGTTGCTTTATTCTGAATATCAGGTTACAGCAGATAATAAAATACAGCAGATGAATAGTTACAGTATTTAAGCGGTCAAAAGTTGATACTGTTCGTAGCGTGCAATGTAGATTAACATGTGTGCTTGTTACATGAGGCCTGTTAGCTGCAGCCATGACACAGGAATAGCATCATCAAACTACAAGGGCGGAGCAATACACAAAAGGGAAATGCATAATAAGTCTGAGGGAAAGTACTACAGAAAACAGGAGCATTACCAAAAAAGGTCACTAGATGGCAGTACAGAATAAACATAGAGAAGCTGTGAGAAAAATGGCATAAAAATATATCATTTCTTAATTATATCAACATGAATATTAACAGAGGCTATGTTATATTCTATGCCCCATTGAGGCAGCACACTTTTGGAGTCACCAGCTCTTACAGAGCATGTGCAAGAATTCACAGACTATAAGTATATGCATTTGTAATTGGCTAATGGCAGTCATATGATATAGCGGGAGTGGAAATAAACATAACATTAAAATTGTCAAGAACAAAATCTAGTTTAGAGTTCAGACGAAGTGCTATTACATTGTCGTTTTATCATTAATTTGATGATTATGCCGGTCCACTGTATTTACTGGTCCTTTAACTTGTTTTTTTTATTTTTTTAGACCTTTTGTGTAAATAGTTACTGAACAAGTAACATTTTATAACTAATAAAGACTACATTTTAAATCTCTGTAGTGTGTTAGTCTACTCCCTGCTCTGCATTTCAGATTTAGGGGCCAAATTATCAAGCTCCGTATGGAGCCTTCAGGCTCGTCTGAAACAGCAGTTATGAAGCAGCAGTCTTAAGACCGCTGCTCCATAACTGGTCTGCTGCCTCTGAGGCTGCGGTCTGCAATCCACCGGATCCTATACGATTGGGCTGATTGACACCACCTGATAGCGGCCAATTGGACGCGAATCTGCAGTTCAGCGATGTCTGTCGGACATGATACACTACAGCGTATCTTGACGGACATATATATATATATATTTATTTATACACATTTACCATATATATTTACATTTTAAATATATAATGGTTCATTTTAAAAATTACCCCCAATTAACCGAAAAATTTAGTGATGTCTGCCTTTAAAAAAAAAAAAAGTAGCATCTTTTTTTTATTTTTTATTAATAACTGCAGGAGGCAGTTTTATAGGGTTAAAAGTTGTGGCTGTGGGGTGTTAGAAAAAGTGCCTTTATATTGCGGTCTATGGGGACTGTGTGTTCTCTGTAAATATATATGTATATGCTTATATTTATATATATATTTATGTGTTACTATGTGTATATACACAATACAGGTAAACATTCATATACATATATATTTATATTTGCTGCCCATCGCTGCGCGACTTACCCCCTTCGCTGCACGCAGTGTTTCATGGCATGAGAACGAGGCTCCCATTTGAGCCTATGGACACACGCTCTTGTGAGTGCAATGCTTCCGTGCACTGGTATTACTAAGTTCAGTGCAAATATTGCTTTTGGTAGCCTAAACAGTAAATGACTACAAATTAGCATTACCATAAGTCCCAGAGACATCAGCATTTCCTTACAGACATAGGGTTAGATTACAAGTGGCACGTTATTTAGCGATCCTGCTCGAGTGATTTATTCACTAGAAGTAATCCTTTTTTGGGTAGTGTGCATATTACAAGTTGAAAGTAAAACGTTTCCACATGGGCACTAACCCGAAGCGCAGAAATAGAGAAATTTCAAATATCGTGAATAAAGCATAAGCATAGCAGAATATATTCTATTTATTCTTATATACATATTTATCTCTATATATAGGATATTTTTTTGGTAAAACATATATCTATGCCTATATGTCTGTATGATTATATAAAGGTATAGATTCAGACACACACATATATATATATATATATATATATATATATATATGTATAGAGAGAGAGAGAGGAATATCTATTTAAAAATATTTAGAACATATTCTCTTATGTGAAGAACGTTGGAATGGGAAATATTTACAGTAAATACATAGTTAAAAACGTACATATGAATATTGTATTAATGTGTATTTTTAGATTTTCAGCTACTTGACTGCAAAGGGCTCCATTATGTCTATATATGTATACTTATGTGTTTATGTGTTTATGTGTTTATGTGTTTATATGTGTATATATATCTGTAAATACATATATACACGTAAACACATATGTACACACATATAAACATATATATGTATGTATGTAGACTATGTTAAAGCCCCTTTGAGCCCTTATAACTTTTAATGCAATTTTTTAAAAATATTTTTTTATAAAACAGTGTTATTATGATTGTAACTGTACAGTTTAATATATTTATGATGTGTTTTATGGCACTTTTCTGCCTTGCATAACAGTTAATCAGAGCTCTGAAATCGCACTATCCTGACCCATGTATAAATATATCTATCTATCTATCTATCTATCTATCTATCTATCTATCTATCTATCTATCTATCTATCTATCTATCTATCTATCTATCTATCTATATATATATAAGGTTCAAAAGTAAAAGACTGGCTATGTAGCAGCGGTGAAGATGGGAGCATCAGAGGGGGACGTGTGGGTGGAGCCTGAGAGGATGCGGGAGATGCGAAGAGGCTGGAAGAGCGTTGTCAGCTCAGTACAAATAAAGGACAGACTACAGAGGAGGCTTGGTTCAGATAATGTGCTTAGGGACATGAGGGCAGAATACAAGTATAGAGCAGAAGCAAAGAAGGGAAAGTTCTGATAATACACAGAAGGAAGAGGATAGTGAACACCATGGGGCCAATTTATCAAAGCGTAAATCAGCCCCAATGAATCTGTTTTCCTTCAGGCTCACCGGAAATAAGAGTTAAGAAGCAGCGATCTTAAGACCGCTGCTCCTTAACTCGTCCGCCACCTCTGAGGTGGTGGGCAGCAATCAGCCCGATCGGATATGATCAGGTGGATTGACACCCCCTGCAAGCGGCCAAGCATTTCATGAGAAATGCTTGTGCAATGATAAATGCTGACAGCTACAAGTAAATGTCTACCCACATCCAAAGTTTGAAGATTTATCTGCCTCCCTTGCTGGTGGCCAATGCTTCACTAAAATAGAGCTTAACCAGGTATACCTCCAGCATATCTCTTAGTGTGCCCTATAATTTCTATGGCTTCTCTAAACATTATTGTAGAAAGACCAGCGAGACCTCCAGGCGTTAAATCAAAATGACTTTATTGGAGAAAACAATAAAACAGCATAAAAGCTATTGCCCTTGCATAAGGGGTATACTGAATGGGTCCGGAGCAGTAGTGGTTGGATTGGTGTTTGGTGAAGTGACGTCTTTACGCAAAGCAGGGAAGACTGCATCAGGAAGACAACGTGTGCTACGGTCGCATCGAAGAGGTTAGTGCACAGGAGGCCGGCGGAGACGGGATCCTCAGTACAGCTGGGAAAAACCGGATGATTACTCCGCAACCGCACAGTGGGGCCACGATCACGGCACAACCTGAACGCTGCCGGGTGAGTCACTATACATATTCTTCCATTTATTCTCAACATTAAAAAGCGTGGAGCTGCAAAGGGAGACGCTTTTGTGTATTTGTATATGAACTGCTCTAAACATTAGTCATATTATAAGATGTGAGTTATATGTTACATGTGACAACTTTGAGCCCTTCCCAGTCTGACACCTTGTCATATACCTTATTATGTAAAAGGGACATGAAACCCAACATTTTTGTTTCATGATTTACTTCTATTTAATTTGTTTCATTCTCTTGGTATCCTTTGTTGAAGAAGCTACAATGAACTACTGGGGGCTAGATGAATGCATTGGGTGAGCACATAACATGAGGCATAGATGTGCAGCCACCAATCAGCAGCTCCTGAGCCTACCTTGGAATTCTTTTCATCAAAGGATATCAAGAACACAAAACAAATTAGAAAATAGAAGTAAATTGGAAAGTTGTTTAAAATCACATGCTCTATCTGAATCATGAAAGAAAACATCTGATTTTTATATCTCTTTAAAACACTGTTGACACCACTTTTATTTTTAGAAAAAAATAACTAGTTGAAATAGCTTTGTTCCTTACTCCTAAGAATACGATCAAGTTGATTGACAACCCCTGCTAGCGATTGGCTGCAAATCTGCAGGGGGCGGCATTGCACCAGCAGTTCAGAAGAACTGCTGGTGCAATGATAAATGCAGACAGCGTATGCTGTCGGCATTTATCGATGTGCGGCGGACATGATACGCTATATCGTATCATGTCCGCTCGCACATTAATAAATTTACCCCTTAGTGTTTACATAATTTGATGCCTCAATTTGATAATCGGTTTTACAAACTTTAGTTATAAATTCACACATTTTTTTTTTTGTCCCCTGATTTATAGGTGACCTGATAACGGGACAAAATTGTGTACAATATAATTTTGCACCCCCATTCGTGCATGCTTGTTCCTTGGCGGCAACCCTTTTTTGTGAGCAGTACTACTAAATGACTAGTAGTGTATACAGTACAGCACATGCTCAATTCTTGTAATAGTAATGGTGCTATGGTAAAGGAAGAGAATGTTTTTGATATATGGTTCCATTCCTATCTATCCTTGATCACACACACAAGCCGCCCTTTGATGGATAAAGGGACATGAAACACAATTTTTTTCTTTCATGATTTAGATAGAGACTAGAATTTTAAAGAACATTCCAATTTACTTCTATTATCTAATTTGCTTCATTCTTTATATATTCTTTGGTGAAGAAATATCAATGCCCATGTGTGAGCCAATCACATGAGGCATCTATGTGCATCTATCAGCGGCTACTGAGTCTATTTAGATATGCTTTTCAACAAAGGATGCCAAGAGAATGAAACACATTAGATAATAGAAGTAAATTAGAAAGTTGTTTAAAATTGTATTCTCTATCTGAATCATGAAAGAAGAAAATGTGGGTTTCATGTTCCTTTAACTAATGTTCTCTGCATCTAGGTTAAAAAACAAACACCTAAGTTTTGCTCATATAAAAAAAAAATGTTTTGCGGAACTCATGTACATCATTTACTGGTATATGCGGCAGGCTAAATTTTAAATTCTGGCAATGACTTTGCATTTTGTAGGATTTCCAGTGACTAATCCAAGTGCATTCCTATCCCAATCACAGGGGATTTTGATACAGTTTCTGGCAATTTAGGCACACCCATAAATCCATTTCAGAGAGCATATCACAGTATACAGTGAGCTGAGCGTGTCCTAAGAGCCAAATAATTTGTATACTGGTCAAATAATTTTGTTTTCAACATTTCTGCAGTTTCCTTATTTAATATTGAATTGTACATTATTCATTTGGTAATTATGTCTCCAAAACATCTTTATTTCAACATTTTTTTACAAAGTGCCAACATGTGTCTTTTTTTCCATTACATTAGAGTCTGGAATTTTACTGACTCAAATATTTGGCATTATCATTGATGTATTTCATCAGCAAAGTTTCTTTTTTTGGCTGAACCCATTTGTAGATGCTTTAAAAAAAGAAATACCTTCATTGCAATCCATTGTTTACATTGGGCTTCCATAGCTGTAAATGATCTGATTTGTTATTTCATCCTATTACTGCTTATGCTAAGAATATATATTATTTTATTTACAAATTACTGTTTGACATTGATCTGTATTCGATTTTTTTTGTATTATTGATTACACTTTAACATATGTAGCGCACACTGAAAAGAGAGGAAGAAAATAACACATGGAACAATATTTTAGCCTCCAAATGTTTTGAAATTATTTAGGTTGATACAAATTAATCATTTCTGGATAACTGTCTAATTGTAACAAGCAATCGGCTACATTACGAGTTTTGCGGTATGAGTGAAAAAGCAACGTTAAGGCTCATAACGCTGCTTTTTCACTACCGCTGGTATTACAAGTCTTGCAGGTTTAGGCGCACCGTACACTTTTTTGCCCTTAGCGCAAATTAACTTATGCAATTTGTGTAAAGTCTTTTTTCAATGGGACTTCCATAGCGCCGATACTACAAGCTTTTTCTGGGATACCAAAAAGTGAGCGGTAAGCCTATCACGCAAGATTCTTAACGCAATCTAAAGTCAGTAGTTATGAGTTTTACGCTACAAAGCCGTAGCATAAAACTCATAACTAAAGTTTTAAAAAGTACACTAACACCCATAAACTACCTATTAACCCCTAAACCGAGGCCCTCCCGCATCGCAAACACTAAAATAAAATTATTAACCCCTAATCTGCCGCTCCCAACATCACCGCCACTATAATAAACATATTAACCCCTAAACCGCCGCACTCCCGCCACGCAAACACTAGTTAAATATCATTAACCCCTAATCTGCTGTCCCTAACATCGCTGCAACCTACATTACAGTTATTAACCCCTAATCTGCCGCCCCCAATGTTGCCGCTATACTAAAGTTATTAACCCCTAAACCTAAGTCTAACCCTAACCTTAACACCCCCTAACTTTAATCTAATTAAAATAAATCTAAATAAAAATGACTATCATTACCTAAATAATTCCTATTTAAAACTAAATACTTACCTGTAAAATAAACCCTAAGCTAGCTACAATATAACTAATAGTTACATTGTATCTAGCTTAGGGTTTATTTTTATTTTACAGGCAAGTTTGTATTTATTTTAACTAGGTAGAATAGTTACTAAATAGTTATTAATTATTTACAAGCTACCTAGTCAAAATAAATACAAATTTACCTCTTAAATAAACCTAACCTGTCTTACACTAACACCTACCCTTACACTACAATTAAATAAATTACCTAAATTAAATACAATTACCTAAATTTAAAAAAAAACAACTAAATTACACAAAATAAAAAAAGATTGGAACAGCCAATAGAATGCAAGCTCAAACCTATTGGCTGATTGGATCAGCCAATAGGATTGAAGCTCAATCCTATTGGCTGATTGCATCAGCCAATATGATTTTTTCACCTTTAATTCCGATTGGCTGAATTCTATCAGCCAATCAGAATTCAAGGGATGCCATCTTGGATGACGTCACTTAAAGGAACCTTCATTTGGGAAGAAGACTTCTATTGAAGAGGTTGCTCTGTGCCGGATGTCTTGAAGATGGACCCGTTCCGCCGGATGGATGAAGATATAAGATGCCGTCTGGATGAAGACTTCTGCCCGTCTGGAGGACCACTTCTGCCGGCTTGGATGAAGACTTCTCCCAGCTTCGTTGATGACTTCTTGCCGCTTTGTGAGGACTTCTCCCGGCTTCGTTTAGGATGGATGTCCGGTCTTCAAAACTGTAAGTGGATCTTCGGGGGTTAGTGTTAGGTTTTTTTAAGGGTTTATTGGGTAGGTTTTAGTTTTAGATTAGGGTTTGTGTAATTGAAAAAGAGCTGAATGCCCTTTTAAGGGCAATGCCCATCCAAATGCCCTTTTCAGGGCAATGGGGAGCTTAGTTTTTTTTAGTTAGGATTTTATTTGGGGGGTTGGTTGTGTGGGTGGTGGGTTTTACTGTTGGGAGGGTGTTTGTACTTTGTTTACAGGTAAAAGAGCTGATTTCTTTAGGGCAATGTCCCACAAAAGGCCCTTTTAAGGGCTATTGGTAGTTTTGTTTTGGCTAGGGTTTTTTTTATTTGGGGGGGGGGGCTTTTTTTACTTTGATAGGGCTATCAGATTAGGTGTAATTAGTTTAAATATCTGATTATTTCTTTTTTTCTTTTGTGTAATTTAGTGGGGTTTTTTTTGTAATTTAGGTAATTGTATTTAATTTAGGTAATTTATTTAATTGTAGTGTAAGGTTAGGTGTTAGTGTAAGACAGGTTAGGTTTTATTTTACAGGTAAATTTGTATTTATTTTAGCTAGGTAGTTAGTAAATAATTAATAACTATTTAGTAACTATTCTACCTAGTTAAAATAAATACAAACTTGCCTGTAAAATAAAAAATAAACCCTAAGCTAGATACAATGTAACTATCAATGTAACTACTAACTGTTTAGAAAAATATTGATCTCCTAGCCAATGGTGTTTTTACAGTGTGCCGCGTGCATATTTTCTTTTATGTTTCTAAATTTTAGAGACCTCGATTTTATCTATGTTCTTAGTTTCTTCGACTGCATTAATTGTTTTTAAATATTTGATTTTATTATGTCCCAATGGTTAGACATCTGATATGTTACATTGTGTCAATTTTGTTACAAATGTTACCATTGATGCACTCATTGTTCAATCACATCCGTTGTATGCTCTTTTAAGCCTCATGGTAGGCATTGTTTGTAACTAACCTGAGGAAATGGCCAGGAGCTTATGGCCGAGAAACGCATTTTAAGCTCAAATAAATACCATTTTATATATTACTCGGATGTTTTAATATTCCTATATCTGCTCAGAGAAGGGAACTACTCTCCTATTGTGGTTATTACACTCTCAGCAGTATCCTTAAAACTGTTTGCAGCTCTCACGGCACAATTAGATTTTTGGCTTTTTACTAGAACTATCCCTACAAACCACATTCAGACAGAGGGAGCCTGGGTTCTATTGTGGAGAATTAACAGCCGGATCTGTTGCCGACCAAATCACATCCACTTCCAGCGTACTGATTGCTGAAAAACGTCAGCTTGTCTGTTTGTACTTCTTATATTAAGAGTGCCAGTTTCCTTGTGAGTACCTTTGCACCTGTTACACTTCACAAATGTTTATCCACACCATGAGGCGCTTTCTTTTTGTTTCCAGTATTTAGTTTTAAATAGGAATTATTTAGGTAATGATAGTCATTTTTATTTAGATTTCTATTAATTATATTTAAATTAGGGGGTGTTAGGGTTATGGTTAGACTTAGGTTTAGGGGTTTATAACTTTAGTATAGTGGCGACGTTGGGGGTGGCAGATTAGGGGTTAATAAATGTAGGTAGGTGGCGGCAATGTTAGGGTCGGCAGATTAGGGGTTAATAATATTTAACTAGTGTTTGGGATGTGGGAGTGCGGCGGTTTTAAGATTAATATGTTTATTACAGTGGCGGCGATGTCGGGAGCGGCAGATTAGGGGTTAATAAGTATAATGTAGGTGTCGGCGATGTCCGGGGCGGCAGATTAGAGGTTAATAAGTGTAAGATTAGGGACATTTAGACTCAGGTTTCATGTTAGGGTGTTAGGTGTAAACATAAATTTTGTTTCCCCATAGGAATCAATGGGGCTGCGTTACGGAGCTTTCCGCTGCTTTATTACAGGTGTTAGACTTTTTTTGATGTCTATGGGGAAATCGTGCACGAGCACGTAAAACCAGCTCACAGCTGACTTAAGCAGCGCTGGTATTGGAGTGCGGTATGGAGCTCAATTTTGCTCTACGCTCACTTCTTGCCTGATAACGCCGGGTTTTTGTAAACCTGTAATACCAGCGCTGTAGGGAAGTGAGCGGTGACAATAACTTGCAAGTTAGTACCGCACCCCTCATAATGCAAAACTGGTAATCTAGCCGAATGTTAATTGCTTCACCCAGACTTTTCTTCTTACTATAGTATTGTTTAAGCCCCTCTACACCTGTGCATTTATCCTTAAAGGGACACTGAACCCAATTTTTTTCTTTCATGATTCTGATAGAGCATGCAATTTTAAGCAACTTTCTAATTTACTCCTTTTATCAATTTTTCTTCATTCTCTTGCTATCTTTATTTGAAAAAGAAGGAATCTAAGCTATTTTTTGGTTCAGACCCTGGACAGCAATTGTGTATTGGTGGGTGAATTTATCCACCAATCAGCAAGAACAACCCAGGTTGTTAACCAAAAATGTGCCGGCATCTAAACTTGCATTCTTGCTTTTCAAATAAAAATACCAAGAGAATGAAGAAAATTTGATAATAGGAGTAAATTAGAAAGTTGCTTAAAATTGCATGCTCTATTTGAATCACAAAATAAAAAATTTGGGTTCAGTGTCCCTTTAAGTGATTCATTTTTCTTTCTTTTTCTTCTCTCATTTCTATCTTTCTGCCTGTTCATTTAAATATGTATGGTCCTAGTGGTAACCCAATGAGTTTCTGCTCTTCTACAACACTGCAGTAAAGTGATAAATGAATTATTCATCAGTTAAGGAAATAACCAGAGTGGACTACAAGAAATTCTGGAGCTTTAAATAAGTGTTCTGACATCAACAGTTTTTGGACAACTTTTGAACAGTTGACTTAGAATTTCAGTGCTCATATCTGCTGATGGGCCTTAGCTGGCTGGTGTTTCTTAGCCTTTTTGAAGAGTTAATGCAATGTTGTTCCCCACTATTTTGCACCTATCATGCAGTGTGATGCTTCCAAAATTATATTATTAGTTCAAGAGTTGGATCAAGAGTCTGAGGTAGGATTGGAGTAAAAAAATGACTTAGCATTTTGGTTATAGCTTTTACCTACCAGGTAGAGACACGTGTAAAGCTAGAGATTTGAGTAAACGCACAGATGTTTTTATTTGCATGGAAGATGAGTTCAGGCATTGGCCTCTACTTATCAAGCCGTCAACTTTATTGCATTCGCCGGCACCAATACGCTCTCCTAAGATCGTCTAACATCGCGGACCTGAATACGTTCTCCAAAGTTACCAAAAAAAGCTGTAAAAAAGCCACGCACAAAGTACGGTGCGATGAGCAGCGGACTGTTGTTAACTAACAGTCATCGATCTCGCTGCTCTTCGGCTTTTTTTCAGCTTTCTTGGAACCCTGTCACTAAACACCCACACTACTGTTTACCCCCTATACCGCCGCTCCCGGACCCCTCCGCACCTAAATAAAGTTATTAACCCCTAAACCGCCACTCCTGGAGCCCACCGCAACTCTAATAAATGTATTAACCCCTAAACCGCCGCTCCCGGAGCCCACCACCACCTACATTTTACATATTAACCCCTAATCTTCCGCCCCCTATACCGCCGCCACCTACATAAAGTTATTAACCCAAATCCTGCCGCTCGCGGACCCCGCCACAACTAAATAAAGTGTTTAACCCCTAAACCGCCGCTCCCGGAGCCCACCACAACCTACATTATATTTATTAACCCCTAATCTGCCCCCCTACACCGCCGCCACCTACATTATATTTATTAACCCCTAATCTGCCCCCCCACACCGCCGCCACTATATTAAATGTAATATATTAATACATTTAATAGGGGTTAATAAGTATAATGTAGGTGGCGGTGGGCTCCAGGAGCAGCGGTTTAGGGGTCAATAAGTTTATTTAGTTGCGGCGGGGTCCGGGAGCGGCGGGATAGGGGGTTAATAAGTTTTATGTAGGTGGCGGCGGTGTCGGGGCAGCAGATTAGGGGTTAATAAGTATAATGTAGGTGGCGGCGGTGTAGGGGGGGCAGATTAAGGGTGTTTAGACTCGGGGTACATGTTAGGGTGTTAGATGTAAACATTCCCATAGGAATCAATGGGATATCGGGCAGCAGCGAACATAAGCTCTTGCTGCTTTCCGACTCCCATTGATTCCTATGGCATCCGCCGCCTCCAGAGCGGCGGATTGAAAACCAGGTACGCTGGGCCGTAATAGTGCCGAGCGTACCTGGTAGGAATTTGATAACTTCCAAAAGTAGTCAGATTGTGCCAAATTTGCATTCGGAACATCTGTAGTGACGTAACCATTGATCTTTGTCGGACTGAGTCCGGCGGATCATATGTTACGTCATTAAATTCTACTTTTGACGGTCTGTAGGGTTTAATAACTAAGGCGAATTAGGCTCGCCACAAATACGCTGCGGAATTCCAGCGTATTTGCGGTGACGGCTTGATAAATACATGCCATTGTATAGTATGACTTTACAAGGAATAAGAGTAGCAGCTGTACTGCGGCTACAATTAAGCAGAAGCAAGGTTGGTGCTGTACTGTGCCTTCCCTATGAAACCAGCTATATGCTTTACTGTAGATTGCAATAACTTTGTTATGAAACAAGGTAAGTCTGCTCTGTGGCTTCGTAATGAAACTGGGTGTCTTTAAATACAGTAAGGTAATGGACTAATGTCAGCAGTGCAGCAGGAAACAGTTTGCAATTGCTCTATCGATTTCCTTTTACAGGGAAAAAAGATTTAAATGCTGCAGTTTAAAATGTTTGCAACATGTAATGTTGACCATTCAAAAGTAAAACACTACTGAGAAAAAGCAGGGATAAATAAAGGAAAAAGAGTAATTAAAGACATAGGTCATATACAAGTAAGCAACCAAACAGGCATCAGACAAAAGTTAGGCCATGAATTCAAGCAGTAACATCATATATATGGTAGGCTGTTGTTCATGGATTTTAATGACCTGTCTCTGTGAATGGCTCCTTAGATGTCTAGTAATAAGATGGAGCTGCACCTAGATACATCTGGTTATCTACTGTGAGACTTCCTCTAGACAATGATACCTGGTGTTCACTGACAGGTGGAGTGTTTATCAACATTTTGTTTCATTGGTTCTCAGCCAGAGTCAGAGATCTATTTATTTGTTTGTTTCTGTTATTATGTCTTGGGTGAGTGCGGTATAGTAAGAGAATTAATTTGGAATGTTGCTGTGAGAGTTTTGATTTGTTCTGGAGGCATTGCTTAATTTTTATAGCTGTTAAAGCCAAGGACATCCTGCTTTTCATTTTCATGGGTATGGAGGTTCACATAACATCAAGAATTTATTTTCAGGCAGTGGGAAAATGTCTTGAGGAAATGGGTTTAGCACTGATTCCATGATAATGGTCAGTTAGGTTGTTAGATAACAGTCAGCCAGATTATGAGTTTTGCGTTATGGCTGGCTCGCTAATAACTTGTAAGTTATTTTCACCACTCACCTTTCAAAGCGCTGCTATTACAGGTTTGAAAAAAAACAGCTTGTGCGGGCGATACGGTTGCGTTGAGCTCCATGCTTCACCCAAATACAAGCAGTATTAATGGGGAGAGCCGGCAAAACATTTTTTCAAACACCTGCAATGGCGGTGCGTAAAGCTCTGTAACGCAGCCCCATTGATGTCTATGGGGGAAAGAAAATGTACGTTTAAACCTAACACCCTAACATAAACCCCGAGTCTAAACACCCCTAAACTGCCGCCCCTGACATCGCCGACACCTATATTACACTTATTAACCCCTAATCTTCTGCCCCCAATGTTGCCACCACCTACCTACAATTATTAACCCCTAATCTGCCACCCCCAATGTCGCCGCCACCTACCTACACTTATTGACCCCTGATCTGCCGCCCCCAATGTCGCCACCACCTTCCTACACTTATTAACCCCTAATCTACCACCCCCAATGTCGCTGCCGCCACTATACCAAAGTTATTAACCCCTAAACTTCTGGCCTCCCACATCACTAACACTAAATAAATATATTAACCCCTAACGTAACCCTAACCCTAACTTAACCCTTACCCTAACACACCTTAACTTTAACATAATTAAAATAATTCTAAATAAAACTTACTATTAATAACTAAATAATTCCTATTGAAAAATAAATACTTACCTGTAAAATAAACCCTAAGCTAGCTACAATGTAACTAATAGTTACATTATAGTTAGCTTAGGTGTTATTTTTATTTCTATAACAAGGGAGTAGAAAGAAGCGCAAAAAGAACCAAGCTTGAGTAATTTATTAAAGTAAATAAAACAAATAAACATAAAAACTTACACTCAGGTAAGTAGAAATGATCGTCTGGATTACAGAAACATCCGGTGTACAGTGGCACAGGTCAGAGTCCTGCTCAACAAACAAACTGATCTGTCTACGATGGAATAACCAAGCCGGCAAAACCTGACTCGGCGTCTGATGTCAGTGTGGAGCTGGATTGGAGCGCCCCCCTCTGATGGATCCTTTCTCTGGCCTTGCAGTCATACAGCAGGTGATAGCAAAAATAGTCCCAAAGAGCAATATCCCTACGCATTTCGTTCGGATCTCGGCCGAACCTTTTCAAGGGTGATACAAATGTTCAGTTCAAACAGAAAGTTATTTTTATTTCACAGCTAAGTTTGTATTTATTTTAACTAGGTAGACTAGTTAGTAAATAGTTATTAATGGAATGCAAGATCAATCCTATTGGCTGATTGGATCAGCCAATAGAATGAAAGTTCAACCCTATTGGCTGATTACAACAGCCAACAGGATTTTTCCCCCTTAATTCCTATTGGCTGAACGCCATCTTGGATGACATCATTTAAAGGGAAACTTTATTCTTCAGCAACCATTTTAAAAAGAGGATGCTCCGCGCAGGATGTCTTGAAGATGGACCCGCTCAGCGCCGGATGGATGAAGATAGGAGATGCCGTCTGGATGAAGACTTCTGCCCACTTGGATGAATACTTCTGCCGGCTTCCATGAGGACTTCTGCCGCCTGGATGAGGATGGATGTCTGGTCTTCAAAAACTGTAAGTGGATCGTCAGGGGTTAGTGTTAAGATTTTTTAAGGGTTTATTGGGTAGGTTTTATTTTTAGCTTAGGGTTTTGGGCAATGTAAAAGAGCTAAATGCCCTTTTAATTTCAATGCCCATCCAAATGCCCTTTTCAGGGAAATGGTTATCTTAGGTTTATTTAGATAGGTTTTTATTTTGGGGGTTTGGTTGTGTGGGTGGTGGGTTTTACTGCTGGGGGGTTGCTTGTATTTTTTTTTACAGGTAAAAAAGAGCTGATTTATTTGGGGCAATGCCCGCAAAAGACCCTTTTAAGGGCCATTGGCAGTTTAATGTAGGCTAGGTTTTTTTTTTTTTTGGAGGGCCTTTTTTATTTTGATAGGGCTATTAGATTAGGAGTAATTTGTTTGATAATTTCATTTTTTATTTTGTGTGATTTAGTGTTTTTTTTTATTTAGATAATTGTATTTTGTTAATTTAATTTATTTAATTTTATTGTAATGTTAGCTGTTAGTGTAACTCAGGTTAGGTTTTATTTTACAGGTAAATTTGTATTTATTTTAACTAGGTAGCTAGTAAATAGTTAATAACTATTTACTAACTAGTCTACATAGTTAAAATAAATACAAACTTAGATGTGAACTAAAAATAACACCTAAGCTAACTACAATGTAACTATTAGTTATATTGTAGCTAGCCTAGGGTTTATTTTACAGTTAAGTATTTAGTTTTAAATAGGAATTATTTAGGTAATAATTGTAAGTTTTATTTAGATTTATTTTAATTATATTTAAGCTAGGAGGTGTTAGGATTAGGGATATATTTAGGGTTAGGTTTAGGGGTTAATAGATTTATTATAGCGGCGGAGTGGGCGGACAGCAGATTAGGGGTTAATTATATTTAAATAGTGTTTTTGATGCGGGAGGGCGGCAGTTTAGAGGTTAATAATTTGTCGGGGAGTGGCGGAAGAGAGGTTAATACATTTTTTAAGTGGCGGCGATGTCTGGAGCGGCAGATTAGGGTTTAATAATTGTATTTTATTATTTGCGATGCAGGAGGGCCTCGGTTTAGAGGTTAATAGATAGTTTATGGGTGTTAGTATACTTTGTAGCACTTTAGTTATGTGTTTTATGTTACAGCTTTGTAGCATAAAACTCATAACTACTGACTTTAGATGGCGGTACGGATCTTGTGGTTATAGAGTGTACCGCTCACTTTTTGGCCTCCCCGCAAAGCTCATGGGAGTCCCATTGAAAAATGACTTTTTTAAAAGTGCGGTACTGACATTGCATGACGGACAAAAAAAGTATGCGGTACACCTATACCTACAAGACTCGTAATGCAGCGTAGGGAAAAAGCATTGTGATGAGCCATAACGATGCTTTTTCACTCATATTGCCAAACTCGTAATCTGGCTGATAGTTAAGCTTCTATAAATACTGCAATTTTTATTATTATACAATTTTATTATCTTAAGCTTTAATTTGGCCTTTCATTAGGGTAATTTGTAAGCCTGAGCAGGTATTCTGGTTGGGGTGTTTTGCAGTACAATGTATTTTTATTTGCTGCAATCTAAAACTGATAGGTGTTTTGTGGGCCTTGGATGTGTTTACAAATAGGATTGGATTTTACAGTTTGACCTCTAACATATTTGATTGTATCTAGTTATTTTCCTCTATTGGTGCTAGAGGTTGTGATTTTTTTTCACAATTTCAGTTTTCTTTGTTTTTATTTATTTATTTCATTTGAGGGGTGTAAGTCTACAAAATATTAATTTCAAGTAATATATATGGATGTTTAGATTGTGGGCCACTCTGAAATATAGGGCTAGATTATGAGTGGAGCACTATTTATTGCTCCCGCCCATGCATTAACTCTGCTAGCCCACGTATTATAAGTTGAAAGTAAAAAGTTTTTGCACAAGCACTAACCAACACATGCAAAAAGCCAAACTTGGAATATCGGTTCCACGTTAAACAACGTATTCCCCTATAGACTTTAATGGAGTGCGAAAAGTGGGAAAAAAAACTAACCCCCAACAAGTCACTCAAACCTGATTGTGTTTTTTCTCAAGTGCGCTAACCCGACATGAAATACTTATATTTCACATTTGTTCTTCACATAGCAGAATATGTTATATTTATTCTTAAATAAACATCTCTACATATATCTTCTGGGTAAAGTCAGATATTGGGTAATCCTAGGATTACCCAAGTAAAATGGACATTACCCAAGTGGCTGTGGGTAAAGCCCGATGTATGATCATAAATCCCCTCAGAGTACAGTGTCACTGCATCAAACATATATAGCATGCACTGCAATTCCCCCATCTTCACTATCTTTTTTTGCCTCCACCTGGGGGTTTCTTTTAGGGTGGATGCCAAAGGATAGGCAGGGCGTCTTCTTTGAACCCCCCTGGCAGAGGCAAAATAAATAGTATAGATGGGGGAATTGCAGTACTTCAGGCTTTACCCTCAGCAGCTTGGGTAATGTCTGTTTTACCCGGGTAGTCATAGGATTACCTGGATTTCTTACTTTACCCGTAATATATTTATATTTTCATTTATATATATATATATATATATATATATATATATATATATATATATATATATATATATATATATATATATATATATATATATATATATATATATATATATATGAATATCCATTTAAAAATATTTAGAAGATATTCCCCTATGTGAAAAACATTGAAATGTAAAATATTATAAATATATATATATATATATATATATATATATATTAAATATATTAAAATGCTTTGTTAAATATGAATATTGCAGAAATATGAGTTTATATGTTTTTATCTACTTGACTGCAAAGGGCTCCAATGCACTTATATATGTATACATAAATATATATGTGTGTGTTTATATGTGTGTATATGTGTGGTGTAAATATGTCTGTAAATACATATATACACATATATACAGTGGGGCAAAAAAGTATTTAGTCAGCAACCAATTATGCAAGTTCTCCCGCTTAAGAAGATGAGAGAGGCCTGTAATTTTCATCATAGGTATACCTCAACTATGAGAGACAAAATGTGGAAACAAATCCAGACAATCACATTGTCTGATTTGGAAAGAATTTATTTGCATATTATGGTGGAAAATAAGTATTTGGTCACCTACAAACAAGCAAGATTTCTGGCTCTCACAGACCTGTATCTTCTTCTTTAAGAGGCTCCTCTGTCCTCCACTCATTACCTGTATTAAAGGCACCTGTTTGGACTTGTTATCAGTATAAAAGACACCTGTCCACAACCTCAAACAGTCACACTCCAAACTCTTCTATGGTGAAGACCAAAGAGCTGTCGAAGGACACCAGAAACAAAATTGTAGACCTGCACCAGGCTGGGAAGACTGAATTTGCAATAGGCAAGCAGCTTGGTGTGAAGAAATCAACTGTGGGAGCAATAATTAGAAAATGGAAGACATACAAGACCACTGATAATCTCCCTCGATCTGGGGCTCCACGCAAGATCTCACCCCGTGGGGTCAAAATGATCACAAGGATGGTGAGCAAACATCCCAGAACCACACGGGGGACCTAGTGAATGACCTGCAGAGAGCTGGGACCAACGTAACAAAGGCTACCATCAGTAACACACTACACCACTAGGGACTCAGATCCTGCAGTGCCAGACGTGTCCCCCTGCTTAAGCCAGTACATGTCCGGGCCTGTCTGAAGTATGCTAGAGAGCATTTGGATGATCCAGAAGTGGATTGGGAGAATGTCATATGGTCAGATGAAACCAAAGTAGAACTGTTTGGTAGAAACACAACTCATCATGTTTGGAGGAGAGAGAATGTTGAGTTGCAACCAAAGAACACCATACCTACTGTGAAGCATGGGGGTGGCAAAATCCTGCTTTGGGGCTGTTTCTCTGCAAAGGGAACAGGACGACTGATCCATGTACATGAAAGAATGAATGGGGCCATGTATCGTGAGATTTTGAGTGCAAACCTCCTTTCATCAGCAAGGGCATTGAAGATGAAACGTGGCTGGGTCTTTCAGCATGACAATGATCCCAAACACACTGCACACTACGGGCAACCAAGGAGTGGCTTCGTAAGAAGCATTTCAAGGTCCTGGAGTGGCCTAGCCAGTCTCCAGATCTCAACCCCATAGAAAACCTTTGGAGGGAGTTGAAAGTCTGTGTTGCCCAGCGACAGCCCCAAAACATCACTGCTCTAGAGGAGATCTGCATGCAGGAATGGGCCAACATACCAGCAACAGTGTGTTGCAACCTTGTGAAGACTTACAGAAAACGTTTGACCTCTGTCATTGCCAACAAAGGATATATAACAAAGTATTGAGATGAACTTTTGATATTGACCAAATACTTATTTTCCACCATAATTTGCAAATAAAATCTTTCCAAATCAGACAATGTGATTGTCTGAATTTGTTTCCACATTTTGTCTCTCATAGTTGAGGTATATCTATGATGAAAATTACAGGCTTCTCTCATCTTCTTAAGTGGGAGACCTTGCACAATTGGTGGCCGACTAAATACTTTTTTGCCCCACTGTAAATATTTAGACATGCACATGTATATAGCTCTATGTTAAAGCCCTCTGCATGGCTTTTTCCCCCCAACACCTGAGACCTCATATCTTTGATCCTTTATAACTTTTTACTGCAATTTTTTAAAATATTTTTTATTAGATATTGTTATTATGAGCATAATCGTACTTTAAAATATAATTTTGATGTGTTTTGTGCAACTGTTTAGTTGAGTGGTACAGTTAACCAGAGCTCTGAAGTTGGGCTATCCCAATGAATGTCAAATACGCACGTTACTTCTGTCATGCTCAAAGAGCCGAGATAAACCCATTTGATCAATTTATTGATCAAGCTTTTCAGCTGTAACAGATTTGACACCACAGTTATTGTATTATTTATATTTTTTAATTATTGCTATTGAAGTTTTATAGCACACAAAAAAACTAACGGCCTAATTACGAGTTTTGCATTAGAAGCTATGCGGTGCTAACGAGCAGTTTTCTCTCACCGCTCACTTACCTGCAGCGCTGGGTATTACAGGTTTTTACAAACCCGACGTTAAAAGGCAATAAGTGAGCGTAGAACAAAATTGTGCTACTTACCGCACTTCAATACCAGCGCTGCTTAAGAGCTGGTCGTACGTGCTCGTGCACGATTTCCCCATAGGAATCAATGGGGAGAGCCGGCTGAGAAAAGTCTAACACCTGCAAAAAAGCAGCGTAAAACTCAGTAACCCAGCCCCATTGATTCCTATGGGGAAACACATTTTATGTTTACACCCTAACATGAACCCTGAGTCTAAACACATCTAATCTTACACTTATTAACCCCTAATCTTCCGTCCCCAACATCGTCGCCACCTGCATTATACTTATTAACCCCTAATCTGCCGCTCCGGACACCCTGTCACCTACATTATACTTATGAACCCCTAATCTGCTGCCCCCAACATCGCTGACACCTACATTATATTTATTAACCCCTAATCTCCCTCCCCCAATGTCGCTGCAACCTAACTACACTTATTGACCACTATTTTGCCGCCCCCAACGTCGCCGCCACTATAATAAACATAACCCCTAAACCGCCGCACTCCCGCTTCGCAAACATTAGTTAAATATTATTAACCCCTAATCTGCCGTCCATAACATCGCTGCCACCTACCTACATTTATTAACCCCTAATCTGCCGTCCCCAACGTCGCCGCCACTATACTAAATCTATTAACCCCTAAACCTATGTCTAACCCTAACACCCCTTAACTTAAATATAATTACAATAAATCTAAATAAAAAAATAATATTATTATTTAAAAAATTCCTATTTAAAACTTTATACTTACCTATAAAATAAACCCTAAACTAGCTACAATATAACTAATAGTTACATTTTAGCTAGCTTAGGGTTTATTTTTATTTTACAGGCAAGTTTGTATTTATTTTAACTAGGTAGAATAGTTACTAAATAGTAATTAACTATTTAATAACTACCTCCTGGAAAATGCATACAAAAGTACCTGTAAAATGAAACCTAACCTAAGTTACACTAACACCTAACACGACACTGCAATTAAATAACTTATCTAAATTAAATACAAGTACAAAAAACCCCCACTAAATTAAATAATAAACAAATTACAAGATATTTAAACTAATTACACCTAATCTAATAGCCCTATCAAAATTAAAAAAGAACTCCCCAAAATAAAAAAAAACCCTAGCCTAAACTAAACTATCAATAGCCCTTAAAAGGGCCTTTTGCGGGACATTGCCCCAAAGTAATCAGCTCTTTTACCTGTAACAAAAAAATACAAACAACCCCCCACAGTAAAACCCACCACCCACACAACCAACCCCTCCCCCCCCAAAAAAAGGGCATTTGGATGGGCATTGCCTTAAAAAGGACAGTTAGCTCTATTGCAGGCCCAAACCCTAACCGAAAAATAAAACCCACCCAATACACCCTTAAAAAAACCTAACACTAACCCCCTTAAGATCGACTTACAGTTCTGAAGACCGGACATCCATCCTCAAGGAAGCGGCAGAAGTCTTCATCCAAGCCGAGCCGAAGTCCTCAACGAAGCCGGGAGAAGTCTTCATCCAAGCCAGGCGAAGTGGTCCTACAGACGGGCAGAAGTCTTCATCCAGACGGCATCTTCTATCTTCATCCATCCGATGCGGAGCGGGTCCATCTTCAAGACATCCGACGCGGAGCATCCTCTTCAATCAGCCAATAGGATTGAGCTTGCATTCTATTGGCTGTTCCAATCAGCTAATAGAATGCGAGCTCAATCCTATTGGCTGATTGCATCAGCCAATAGGATTTTTTCTACCTTAATACTGATTGGCAGATAGAATTTTATCTGCCAATCGGAATCTAAGGGATGCCATCTTGGATGACGTCACTTAAAGGTACCTTCATTCAGTAAGAAGACTCCGGATGAAGAGACTGCTCCGTGTCGGATGTCTTGAAGATGGACCCGCTCTGCGTCGGATGGATGAAGATAGAAGATGCCGTCTGGATGAAGACTTCTCCCGGCTTCGTTGAGGATTCGGCCCGGCTTAGATGAAGACTTCTGCTGCTTCCTTGAGGATGGATGTCCAGTCTTCAGAACTGTTAGTCGATCTTCAGGGTTTTTTTTAAGGGTGTATTGGGTGGGTTTTATTTTTAGGTTAGGGTTTGGGCCTGCAATAGAGCTAACTGCCCTTTTAAGGGCAATGCCCATCCAACTGCCCTTTTCAGGGCAATGGGGAGCTTATGTTTTATTAGTTAGGGTTTTATTTTGGGGGTTGGTTGTGTGGTTGGTGGGGTTTACTGTTGGGGGGGTTGTGTGTATTTTTTTTTTTACAGGTAAAAGAGCTGATTACTTTGGGGCAATGCCCCACAAAAGGTCCTTTTAAGGGCTATTGATAGTTTAGTTTAGGCTAGGATTTTTTATTTTTTATTTAGATAGGGCTATTTGATAAGGTGTAATTAGTTTAATGATCTGTAATTTGATTTTGATTTTCTGTAATTTATTGTTTTTTTTTTTTGTGATTTAGCTAATTTAACAAGGGTTTCTATATTTTGTTTTTAACTCCAATGGTGCATACCCAGCTTAGCTTCAGTTCCTTACACCCTCCTTCCTCCCCTTCCTTTTCAGGGTGGGCTGAGACCTCCGTTTCTGACAGCAACTCTCTGACAGCAACTCCAGACTCCTCCTCTGTAACAGAGTCTCACCCACTTAAGGTGCAATAGTCCTATTTCTGCTGAGGGGAACAAAATAACTCCAGAGCAAGCAACATAGAAATGTAAGCACCATGTGCTCCACACAGTGTGGGGTGATCACACAGCAGGACCGCTGACAGGCTTGCATTTTGTATATTGTAGGAAGTGTTACTGCCCATTACTAGAGGCTCTCACTATCCATCTAATCAGACTGTGCTCCAGCTCCTCCCACCAGTAGCAGCAGTGTTTACTGAAGCGTTTCTGTTCTATGTCCAGGGGTAACTTAGTTCCATTTGCAAAAATAGTGCTGGAAGCTGGATTCCCATGTGTTCCCATTTGACTTGACCCTTGGTAAATGTGATTGCATTTGTGTGATAGCATTTACTTTCAACTTCTAATACAAGCACATATTACCGCTGGATTTGAGCGTAAAGAACACTGCGTACTTGTAATAACGTTCATCATGCTAACGATAATGCTCCACTTGAAATTTAGCCATTAGTGTTTAATGTCTCTTTAAATCTTAACATCCAATGTTATTAAAAAAACTCTTTTTTTTTCAGTTTTAAATAAGAACAAGTGACATATAACTTTCTTCTACTGTTAGGAAAGGCCACTTTAGGACCTCATGACTCACACTAAGGGCCTGGTTTTAAAAAGCTCTCTGGTCAGATTCTATATGAATGCTCTCCAGTCCATGGTGTCTCACTAACGTTAAAGGCGTATACAGTATTTTTGTATGTGTGTGAGATGCATACATTACAAAAGTGCACAATGAAAATAGTAATTTAAAAATCATACATATAGAATAATTGAACCATTCAAAAAAAAAAATTAATTGTCAAGGTGCATCAAAAATAGTAACAACATTGTTCACCAAAAATTTGTATGTAAATTATTTAGAAATAGCTTGTATTACACATGCACAGCGTAAATCATAAATCAGTACACTGGATGTCCAAAAAACCATACTCCTAGATTACGAGTCTTGCGCTAGTCTTAAAAAGCAGCGTTTAGAGGTCCCAACACTGCTTTTTAACGCCCACTGGTATTACGAGTCTTGCAGGTACAGGTGTACCACTCACTTTTTTTCCGCGACTTGAACATACCCCAAATCCACTTACGTCAATTGCGTATCCTATCTTTTTAATGGGATTTTCCTAACGCCGGTATTACGAGTCTTTGAAAAAGTTAGCGGTACAGCCTCTTCTGTCAAGACTCCTACCGCATTTAAAAGTCAGTAGTTAAGAGTTTTATGGACTAACGCTGTAACATAAACTCTTAACTAAAGTGCTAAAAAGTACACTAACACCCATAAACTACCTATTAACCCCTAAACCGAGGCCCCCCCTGCACATCGCAAACACTTAAATAAATGTTTTAACCCCTAATCTGCTGACCGGACATCGCCGCCACTGTAATAAATGTATTAACCCCTAAACCGCCGCACTCCCGCCTCGCAAACACTAGTTACATTTTATTAACCCCTAATCTGCCATCCCTAACATCGCCGACACCCACCTACATTTATTAACCCCTAATCTGCCGCCCATAACGTCGCCACCACTATATTAAATGTATTAACCCCTAAATCTAAGTCTAACCCTAAACATAACACCACCTAACTTAAATATAATTTAGATAAATCGAAATAAAATAACTTCAATTAACTAAATTAGTCCTATTTAAAACTAAATACTTACCTATAAAATAAATCCTAAAATAGCTACAATATAACTAATAGTTACACTGTAGCTAATTTAGGATTTATTTATATTTTACAGGCAAGTTTGTATTTATTTTAACTAGGTACAATAGTTATTAAATAGTTATTAACTATTTAATAACTACCTAGCTAAAATAAGTACAAATTTACCTGTAAAATATACCCTAACCTAAGTTACAATTTCACCTAACACTACACTATGAATAAATTAATTATCTAAATTAAACTAATTACAATAAAATAAAATAAAGTACAAAAACCCCCACTAAATTACAAAAAATAATAAAATAATTACAAGAATTTTAAACTAATTACACCTACTCTAATCCCCCTAATAAAATAAAAAGCCCCCAAAATAAAAAAAAGCCCTACCCTATACTAAATTACAAATAGCCCTTAAAAGGGCCTTTTGCGTGGTGATTGAAGTTCAATCCTATTGGCTGATCCAATCATTTTGGCTGATTGGAACAGCCAATAGAATGCAATCAGCCAATAGGATTTTTCCTACCTTAATTCCGATTGGCTGATAGAATCCTATTCTATTCTTGGAATCCTATTCTATTCTTGGATGATGTCATTTAAAGGAACATTCTTTCTTCAGTTGGATGTCGTTGGAAGAGGATGCTCCGCATCGGCTGGCTTGAAGATGGACCCGCTCCGGATGGATGAAGATAGAAGATGCCGCCTGGATGAAGACTTCTGCCCATCTGGAGGTACTCTTCTGCCCGGATCAGATGAATTAATTGGATCGTAATTAGCATAATTGTTATTTTTTCGTAAAATGGGCTGAACATGGGTGTTCCATGGGCGTGCATGAAATGTTCTCTCAAATCCCTGCATAATTCTGGAAACATTTCCACCTACTGATCTCACTGTTTTTTTCTTGCAACTTAAAAAAGTGGCAAGCTTTTATTAAAATGCTCAAAAAACTAATTACTATGCATACAGAAATAACAGTGATTTTAAGGTACAGTGCACTGAAAACATTGTAACTTGATTTGTATTAAGCATAATATTAAAGTTTAAACATACACCGGTATCTCCTTCTGTACTTCATCTTCCATTGCAAACTTTTACTTATTAGAAAGTACTCATTATTTTTATGGCAGACATCTCGCCACTTACAGTGAAAATCCCCTTTTTTATTGAATTCCATGAAGGCTTCCCTTGCGACTATCAGTGTGGAAAACCACGTCTAGGGCTCCATGTACTAAGCCGTCAATTCATCCGTCATTGTAGACGCGGATAAACTCGCCGTTACTCGCCGCGGGCGAAATGGTGTCCACTGTCGCTATGTACTAATATTCCCCCAATAAATAGACAAGTCTAGCCCGCCGCGAGCAGTTGCGGATTGTTGATAAATTTGACGCCTCGCTCGCCGCGACTAAGCTGATGGTACTTAACTTTTAGTTGAATTGTCTGGCCAATTATTAACACGTGACATGCAAGGTGTCACGAACATCATAGTAGTCGCGGGAATAGAATTTTGCTCCTATAAAAGTTCAACTTATCTAAACAACTTTATTATTGTTCAAAATTTTTTGAAGAGTGATAACAGAGCGTTATTTTTGTAATATTTATTTACAATTTGGATATGGCTTCATCTGGATCTGATAATATATAAATATTAATATAAAAATAATTATAAAGATTGACAACTAACAATACAAATTTAAATAGATTACTCTTTAATTACAGTCGACAAATTGGGCGCAATTTATGTACATGGAAATGAGAGACAAATTAGACGCCAGTTATGCTGTAAGTACAATGCTGATATTACTGCCTTTTATATATGTCTAGACTGGCGTCTAGATTGACTTTCCTATTGTTTTGTACCTTGCCCGCCACCTAAAAGGTGGCGAGGCAAAAATAGCGAGGTGGGAGCGGAAATTGTAGCGAGCGGACAAATAGATTTTTTAGTACATTCGTTTTTTGGCGAGTTGGTGGTCAAATGTGTCTAATTACAGTGAAAAATGGAGCGGTAGCGAGGTTTGGCGGATAAGTACGCTCGCAATTTTAAAGATGCGAGTTTTAACACAATTGACGGCTTTGTACATATCAGTTTGCGAGTTTTGACGCGAGATTTGTTGCGGGTAGCTCGCTGACTGCTTAGTACATGGAGCCCCTAGACTGGTAAATTTTATAGAATCAATGATAAAATATTTGCCTGCTTGTAGATAAATTGTAGTGCAGACTTTGCAGGGGCTGAACTCACTGATTGCTAAAAGAAAAAGGGTGGAACTCTCCAGCACTGCAAATTATCTCTCAAGACTCTAGACAGGTAAACTTTGCTATAGTTTTCTAAGGGGTGTTCTCTACATACTTGTATGTGAAGGAGAGACAAGCCAAGAGCAAATAGCACTGCGTGATAAGAGAGTTTTGTTAGAGTTACACTTTGTGCTTTGTATTTTGTATTATTTTACATTTCAGTATTATTACAGTTTAACTTTTCTTGCTATTTTCTATTTTAATACATTTAGATTTAAATCCAGCAGTGATTTTACAAATTCTTATTAAGTTTTGAAAGTTTTTGTGTTACTTTAACAATTTAGGATAATACTTTGAGGCTTATTTATCAAGCCGTCAACCGCAAATACGCTGGAATTCCGCAGCGTAGTTGTGGAGAGCCTGATTCCCCTTAGTTATCAAAGCCTACAGATTGGCAAAAGTTGAAATTTGTGACGTAACATAAGATCCGCCGGTCTCAGTCTGACACAGATCGATGCTTACGTCATTACAGATGTTCCAAATACAAATTCGGCACTATCTAACTACTTTTGCTAGTTAAAAAATATCTACCAGGTACGCTCGCCACTTTTCCGGCCCAGCGTACCTGGTTTTCAATCTGCAGCCCTGGAGGCGACGGATGCCATAGGAATCAATGGGAGTCTGAAAGCAGCAAAAGCTTATGTTCGCTGCTGCCCGATACCCCATTGATTCCTATGGGAGAATAAAAGTTACGTTTACACCTAACACCCTAACATAACCCCATAATCTGCTGCCCTGACACCGCCGCCACGTACATTATACTTATTAACCCCTAATCTGCCATCCCCTACACCACCGCAACCTACATTATACTTATTAACCCCTAATCTGCCGTCCCGCCACCTACATTATACTTATTAACCCCTAAACTGCTGCCCCGATAGTGCCACCACCTACTTTACACTTATTAACCCCTAATCTGCCACCCGAACATTGCCACCACATACATAAATTTATTAACCCCTATTCCGCTGCTCCCAGACCCCGCCGCCTACATAATGTTATTAACTAGCACTGCGGAATCTGTTGGCGCTCTACAAATAACTTATAATAATAATAATAATTAACCCCTATCCCGCCGCTCCCAGAGCCCAACTAAATAAATGTATTAACCCCTAAACCCCTGGCCTCCCACATCCCTAGCACTTACTAAACCTATTAACCCCTAAACCGCCAGCCCCCCACCAGAAGACCTAAGGGCTTAAATATTGAGGGGGATGTTATCAATTTTTGGAAAAGGGCATAAGTATAAATCCCAGATTGACCCCCCATTGAAAAGCAAAAAAATACAATTGCTTTGAGGATGGTGAAAGGGATTTTGCTTTTAGTCCATGATCCAATCAAGAATTGGCTATATATTGCCACCTTATATAAAGAAAACCTCTTCACATAATCACTGTCAGATAATTGAGATATGTCATTTATTTCATTACTTCACTCTTTAAAATTTACACAATTTAGTTTCTAGCAACCTAAAAAAGGTTAATGAACAAACCATACAAAATTGAGAACAGGCTTTTGTAGTATAGCGTCTGTTTTTAAAAATGAAAATTGATACTTTTATACATTGCATGATCCTGATATTTGTTTAAATGCTTATTTCCTGAATGTTTATAAATAACTAGCATTGGAGAGCTATCGTATTATAAAAGTATATAAAGGTTATTTAGCTCTGTCCAAAATTTCATATGCCATGTTAATTAAACCAGGATTGAGAGGGGAAAATTACACAGTTTAGTTATATTTAACCTATATATAGGAAAGATTCAAATATCAAGAACTAGACTGGAGTATCTACTAAAGATAAACATGTATGAACCATATTAGGGGAAACAGAAAATATACTCTAATAGAACTGTAAACATAATGGGTTAATTTTATGCAAATGTTTAAAATCTTATGTAAGTGAAAGGGTTAATCCTATGCATGTGTTAGAAATCTGAGTAATCAATGTCTGAGCAAATGAAATCACAGTAAATCAAAGGGGCCATTTTGGCTATTTTGTATAAAATAAGGGCATTCACAATGTAAAGTTATGTCTATGAATAAGGCCAGGGGGGCCGAAACACGTAAGACAGTTTAAGGGATGAGCTGTGATTGAAACCTTTGGATTTTAAGCATGTTTTAATCTTTGAAATAAAGCTTTGACTTTTTAAAAATAAGCGCTTAGTTTGACTCGCTGGTGTTTCTAAATAAATTTATTAACCCCTATTCCGCTGCTCCCGGACCCCGCCGCCTACATAATATTATTAACTAGCACTGCGGAATCTGTTGGCGCTCTACAAATAACTTATAATAATAATAATAATAATAATAATAATAATAATAATAATAATAATAATTAACCCCTATCCCGCCGCTCCCAGAGCCCAACTAAATAAATGTATTAACCCCTAAACCCCTGGCCTCCCACATCCCTAGCACTTACTAAACCTATTAACCCCTAAACCGCCAGCCCCCCACATCGCCATAAACTAAATTAACCTATTAACCCCTAAACCTAACAACCCGCTAACTTTACATTAAAATTACAACATCCCTATCTTATAATAAATGTAAACTTACCTTTACATTTAAATTAAACTATATTAAACTAATAATTAACCTACCCTATTATCCTACAATTACATTACACTATATTAAACTATTAATTAATCTAACCTAACTATTAGACTAAAATTACATTAAACTTTATTAGACTAATAATTAGCCTACCCTTACTGTTATACTAAAATTACATTAAACTACAAATTAAGTTAAATATATTATATAGTTAAAAAACTAACACTATTCAAATAATTGAAATCTACTATTAAAAATTACAAGTTACACAAAATAACAAACACTAAGTTAAAAATAAAAATAAACACTAAGTTACACAAAATAAAAAATAAATGATCATATATTTAAACTATTTTCACCAAATCTAAGAGCCCTATAAAAATAAAAATGCCCCCCCCCCCCCAAAATAAAAATAAACCCTAGTCTACAATAAACTACTAATGGCCCTTAAAAGGCCCCAAAGAAATCAGTTCTTTTATCTGTAAATAAAAATACAAATACCCCCCCAAAAGTAAAACCCACCACCCACACAACCAAACCCCCCAAATAAAAACCTAATCTAAAAAACCTAAGCTCCCCATCGCCCTGAAAAGGGCATTTGTATGGGCATTGCCCTTAAAAGGGCATTTAGCTCTTTTTCAAAAGCTCAAACCCTAATCTAAAATTAAAACCCACCCAATAAACCCTTAAAAAAGCCTAAAACTAACCCCCGAAGATCCACTTACAGTTTCTGAAGAGCCGACATCCATCCTCAACAAAGCGGCAGAAGTCCTCATCGAAGCCGGCAGAAGTCTTCATCCAAGCGGGCTGAAGTCCTCCTCGAAGCCAGCAGAAGTGGTCCTCCAGACAGGCAGAAGTCTTCATCCAGGCGGCATCTTCTATCTTCATCCATCCGGCACGGAGCGGCTCCATCTTCAAGACATCCAGCACGGAGCATCCTCTTTTTACAACGTCTTCTTATGAATGAAGGTTCCGATCAGCCAATAGAATGCCAGCTCAATCCTATTGGCTGATTGGATCAGCCAATAGGATGAAAGCTCAATCCTATTGGCTGATTGCCACAGCCAATAGGATTTTTTCAACCTTAATTCCGATTGGCTGATAGAATTCGATCAGCCAATCAGAATCTAAGGGACGCCATCTTGGATGACATCATTTAAAGGAACCTTCATTCGGAAGAAGACGTTGGAAGAAGAGTATGCTCCGCGCCGGATGTCTTGAAGATGGAGCCACTCCTTGCCGGATGGATGAAGATAGAAGATGCCATCTGGACAAAGACTTCTGCCCGTCTGGAGGACTACTTCTGCCGGCTTCGAGGAGGACTTCGGCCCGCTTGGATGAAGACTTCTGCTGGCTTCGATGAGGACTTCTGCCGCTTCTTTGAGGATGGATGTCGGCTCTTCAGAAACTGTAAGTGGATCTTCGGGGGTTAGTTTTAGGCTTTTTTAAGGGTTTATTGGGTGGGTTTTAATGTAGAGTTTGAACTTTTGAAAAAGAGCTAAATGCCCTTTTAAGGGCAATGCCCATACAAATGCCCTTTTCAGGGCAATGGGGAGCTTAGGTTTTTTAGATTAAGATTTTATTTGGGGGGTTGGTTGTGTGGATGGTGGGTTTTACTGTTGGGGGGTGTTTGAATTTTTTTTTACAGGTAAAAGAATAAAAGAGCTGATTTCTTTGGGGCCATGCCCCGCAAAAGGCCCTTATAAGGGCCATTGGTAGTTTATTGTAGACTAGGGTTTTTTTTTATTTTTGGGTGGCTTTTTTATTTTCATAGGGCTCTTAGATTAGGTGTAATTAGTTTAAATATTTGATAATTTAATTTTTATTTTGTTTAACTTAGTGTTTGTTTGTTTTTTGTAACTTAGTGTTTGTTATTTTTTGTAACTTAGTTGTTAGTTTTTTGTAACTCTTTTATTTTTTATTGTAGATTTAAATTATTTGAGTAGGGTTAGGTGTTTAAATACGTAATATATTTATATTAATTTAATTTGTAGTTTACTGTAATTTTAGTATAACAGTTAGGGTAGATTAATTATTACTATTAGTTTAATATAGTTTATTGTAATTTTAGTCTCATAGTTAGGGTAGGTTAATTCGTAGTTTAATATAGTTTAAGTTAAATCTAAAGGTAAGTTTAAATTTATTATAAGATAGGGATGAGTTAATATTTAATATAAAGTTAGCGGGTTGTTAGGTTTAGGGGTTAATAGGTTAATTTAGTTTATGGCAATGTGGGGGGCTGGCGGTTTAGGGGTTAATAGGTTTATTAAGTGCTAGTGATGTGGGAGGCCAGAGGTTTAGGGGTTAATACATTTAGTTAGTTGCGGCGGGGTCCGGGAGCGTCGGAATAGGGCTTAATAAGTTTATTTGAGTTGCGGAGGTGTCGGGGAGCATCAGAATAGTGGTTAATAAGTTTATTAGAGTTGCGGTGGGGTCTGGGAGCAGCGGGATAGGGGTTAATAACTTTATTTAGTTGCGGCGGGGTCCAGGAGCTGCGGGATATGAGTTAATAACTTTACTTAGTTGCGGCGGGGTCCGAGAGTGGCGGGATAGGGGTTAATAACTTTATTTAGTTGCAGTGGGCTCCGGGAGCAGCGCAATAGGGGTTAATAACTTTATTTAGTTGCGGCGGGGTCTCGGAGTAGCGGGATAGGGGTTAAACATTTTAGTATAGTGGCGGTGCTTAGTAACAGGATACAAATAAAGCTGGGAAAAAGCCAAATAGCAGCGAGATTGATGACTGTTAATTAACAACAGTCCGCTGCTCATCGCCCCGTACTTGGTGCACGGCTTTTTGAAAGTTCTTTGTTAAATATGGAGAGCGTATTCAGGTCCGCGACCGCGATATTAGGCGATCTTAGGCGAGCGTATTGGTGTCGTCGAATGCAAGTAAGTTGACGGCTTGATAAGTAGGCCTCTTTGTATATTTCTGTGTATCTTTTACAACTTACATTGCACTGTGTATTTTCTCTATTATAAATTAAAATACAGCTTTAGAAAGTTTGAGGTATGGGGGAGTTACCTAGGCTTGATGGGGGAGTTCCAAGGTATGTCCAAAGCTCTCTAACAATTCTATTGAAATGCTGTAAGCATTTTAAACAAAATGATCTCACTGATTTGTCTTATCAGCTATATCCAGGTGAAGTTTGCAAAAAAATCACAATACACTTATTTAAATGACAAAAAAGTAATAAATACTAAGCTGTTGGCAAAAACAAGTCAAATTGCAGTGCATATATTTTAGTTTATTTTGTACTTGCTGCAAACTGACACTTTGTATCAGCACTATGTGTTCTCCAGTCATCTTCTCTCTTTGCTGTGAAATTCTGTATCCCAGAGTGCTTCAATACTTTTAATTGAAGGCATTGCTCATCTATCTCTGGGACTGCCAGGTTCTCCTCTTTTTCTTATAGAATCCATTGAGTTCAGCCCCTGTGAAGTTTGCACTATAGTCCAAACTACAGAATCTTTTATTATTGGGTCCATAGAAATAACAAAACTCTCTGTGAAACGGAAACTGTCGGTTTTTGCAGTTTCATTTTAAATAGAAGAAATGCAAAGTGCAATGTAATTTGTAAAAGATACACATAAATATGCAAAGTATGATTCTAATTAGTTAAAGTTACACAGAAACTGTCAAAATATAATCAGAATTTGTAAAATCAGAATCCTAAAAATATTTCTGTATACCAAATACAATGTGCAAACTTTAAATGTAATAACATTGGAGTGAAAGGTAATATAAAATGCAAAGCACAAATTGTAAATGCAGAAAAAACTTTCATGTCATGCAGTGCTATATTAAACTGGACTTGTATCTCCTTTACATACAAAAGTGCATGGAACACCCCCCTGGGGAAGTATAGTAAAATCTGTATTTTTAGAATTTCACTAGGGATCTTGTAGTGCTGGAAGATCCTTTTATAGCATCTAACCTAAGCACAGACCTTTATATCATCAGATCTAAAAGAGACTGAAAGGCATAAAACCTTCTATTTCATATATAGTCCACACAGCATGATAAGAGACTACTTATGTACCTAAGATAATAATACAGAATATAGAGACAACAGCAAATACACTTGAATAAAATATACATCTAGATGACCCTAGATGATTCCTATTTTTTATGAAGCTAAAGCTCAATTCTATGAGTTACTTTGTCCAATTTGCTTTTTATTAAATGGGGCCTTTTTTGACTGCTAATACAGAGCTTCAAAAACCACAAAACTAGCCTCTAAACTTTTATGTTCACACTATTTTAAGGCATTTTTCAAACAGCATTGCTTTTGCTTATAGACACAACACACTAATGCAATTTTTATATTTACGTCATATACAATAGTCTTTATCGATTATGGCTATAGTTATATCTGTTTTATAGTGCTTCTTGTAATCCTGGTCTGTGCAGTGAGAATTTACAGTTAAGTGAGAATGAAGTGGCTTATTAGTTTCAAAGGTAGAAGCATGTTTTACAGTGTGTGAAATGTCTAATAGCCTACTATTTTAAATGGGAAAAGCTGTGGTCATTTTTAATGCAAGATATTATTATCCTGTACTGTTAATATTGTTTATAGACCAGAACCTTGAAAAATTAAAAAAACATGTTTTTTACAATAAACAAAGTTAGAAAACATGTATAATGGATGATTTTACAGTATAATACATATAAATAACACATCCATAGCACATCTGTATACCTATAATACCTATAATACCCCATCTCAAATAAATGAATAATTAATTTATAAGTTTTGCTATTCTTCTGGAAGTGAAAGGGTTAATTTCACACTTGTAAATTGCATTGTCAATTCACAATGTAGAAAAGTATTGATGCAAACACCTGTATTGAAAAGGACAGACCTACTGAATGGCCATTGTATGGGTGATTTCCATTTCTACAACGTGAAACTGTTAGGTTTCTGATGACTTTGCAATGGGAATTATGGTTTATTTTCAGCTTTGGTAACATGGCTCAATTCTTGTGCTTGAGCAAGAAAACTTATTTTCAACTTGTAATACGAGTGAACAGATGCTTGTGGTATACTCGTGGTAAGGATTTCACTCGAGTGCAATTTATGCTAGAAATTAGATATGTGCGTTCATGTATTTAGTTACTATATGAATGAGGAGGAAGTTGGCCGCTCATAGCGTTTGACTCTTTTTGGAGACTGATTTTTTCTTGTGAATGTACGACACACTAAGATCTGTGCAAATCTATATCTTAATGTGTTGAACTTTCACAAGAAGAAATGCGGCTCCGAAAAGAGCCAAATGCCTTTTTCCTCATTTGGATAGTAACTAAATACACAAATGCACGTCTACTAGAAATTTCTCATAAAATACCGCTCCACTTGTAATCTAGGCCTATATTTGTAACTACCCTTTTTGAAAATATTAGCAAAAATATATATGGCGTTACGAAAGATGTCAGTCAAATAATTTTTTTACTTCATTAAATAATATAGCGGACAGACTGAAAAACTGGTTTAATTATTCACTAATCATTTTTATTTAAGAATTTTTGCAGTAATATTGTCATCTAGTCCAATTTATGCCTAGCATTCATAAGACGTAGAGGTTTACATGCAGTAGAATTAGCCTTATTTTGCAAAAAGAATTTGTAATTGTGGTGCCCTGAATTACAGAGCAATAGATTATCTGGATTCTGAATTCAGATAGTTTCAGCGTATAATTACTATTAGGTTGTGATGGATAAAATGCTTAATTTGTTAACATTAATTTACATTGATATAACAATAGTAAAATAAATTTCACAAGCTTCGTGCTGTAATAATATATTCCATTAGTTACCGTAGAAACAAATGACAATACCAGAATTGGATTTATTTTTCTAATTAAAAGATGTTATTGTTTTCCTATTTTGTAATGTAACTTATGCAACTGAATTAATAAAAAGAATAACTAAACTTGCAATTAACATATAAGCCATATTGACACACAGATGCTCTGATGTTCATACTGTTTTAGGATGTTTTGCTTTGATGAGCATATGAAATGCAATATAGAGCTTTTATTTGCTAATATGCGGCTAGATTACAAGTTGTGCGTTAGGATAAAAAAGTAGCATTAAGAGGTCCTAACGCTGCTTTTTTACGCCCGCTGGTATTACGAGTCTTGAAGGTTTAGGGTCACTGCATACTTCTTTGGCCTTAGCACAAAACGACTTACGTAAACTTCGTAAAGTCTTTTTTCTATGGGACTTCCATAGCTCCGGTATTATGAGTCTTTCCTGGGAGGCCAAAAAGTGAGTGGTAGACCCTCTCCTGTCAAGAGTCCTAACGCATTTAAAGTCAGTAGTTAAGAGTTTTATGGTACAACGCCGTAGCATAAAACTCATAACTATAGTGCTAAAAAGTACACTAACCCATAAACTACCTATTAACCCCTAAACCAAGGCCCTCCCTCATCGCAAATACTAAAATAACAATTTTAACCCCTAATCTGCCGCTCTGGACACCGCCGCCACCTACATTATATTTATGAACCCCTAATCTGCTGCCCCCAACATCGCCGACACCTGCATTATATTTATTAACCCCTAATCTGCTGCCCCAATGTCGCAGCCACCTACCTACACTTATTAACCCCTAATCTGCCACCCCCAACGTCGCTGCCACTATAATTAACATATTAACCCCTAAACCGCCGCACTCCTGCATCGCAACAATAATTGAATATTATTAACCCCTAATCTGCCGTCCCTAACATTGCCGCCACCTACCTACATTTATTAACCCCTAATCTGCCACCCCCATCATGCTGCCACTATATTAAAGTTATTAACCCTTAAACCTAAGTCTAACCCTAAACCTAACACCCTCACACATATATAATTGAAATAAATCTAAATAAATATTCCTATCATTAACAAAATTATTCCTATTTAGAACTAAATACTTACCTATAAAATAAGCCCTAATCTAGCTACAATATAAGAAATAGTTACATTGGCCTCTATTTATCAAGCTGTCAACCGCAAATACGCTGGTATTCCTCAGCATATTTGTGACGAGCTTGATTCGCCTTAGTTATCAAACCCTACAGACCGGCAAAAGTAGAATTTAGTGACGTAACATACAATCCGCCGGACTCAGTCCGACACAGATCAATGCTTACGTCACTACAGATGTTCCGAACGCAAGTTCGGCACAATCTGACTACTTTTGGTAGTTATCAAATTTCTACCAGGTACGCTCGGCACTATTCTGGTCCAGTGTACCTGGTTTTCAATCCACCGCCCTGGAGGTGGCGGATGCCATAGGAATCAATGGGAGTCGGAAAGCAGCGAAAGCTCATGTTCGCTGCTGCCCGATATACCATTGATTTCTATGGGAACGTGTAACCTAACACCCTAACATGTACCCCGAGTCTAAACACCCCTATTCTGCCCCACCTACACTGCCACCACCTAAATAAAATGTATTAACCCCTATCCTGTCACTCCTGGACCCCGCCGCAACTAAATAAAGTGTTTAACCCCTAAACCACTACTCCCGGACCCGGCTGCCACCTACATTATATTTATTAACCCCTAATCTGCTGCCACTACACCTCTTCCACCTACATTATATTTATTAACCCCTAATCTGCCGCCCCCCAACGTCACCGCCACTATATTAAATGTATTAACCCCTAAACCTGTCTATCCCTAACACTAACACCCACCTAACTTAAATATAATTTAAATTAATCTAAATAAATATTCCTAGCATTAAATAAATTATTCCTATTTAAAACTAAATACCTATAAAATAAACACTAAGATAGCTACATTATAACTAATAGTTACATTTGTATCTATCTTAGGGTTTATATTTATTTTACAGGCAACTTTGTATTTATTTTAACTAGGTAGAATAGTTATTAAATAGTTATTAACTATTTAATAACTTCCTAGTTAAAATAAATACAAAATAACCTGTAAAATAAAACCTAACCTAAGTTACAATTACTCCTAACACTACACTATAATTAAATAAATTAACTAAATTAAATACAATTAATTACAATTAAATAAAATTAACTAAAGTACAAAAAAAACACTAAATTACAGAAAAAAATAAAATAATTTAAAAAATTTAAACTAATTACACCTAATCTAATCCCCCTAATAAAATAAAAAGCCCCCAAAATAATAAAAATCCCTACCCTATACTAAATTACAAATAGCTCTTAAAAGGACTTTTTGCGGGGCATTGCCCCAAAGTAATCAACTCTTTTACCTGTAAAAAAAAAATTCAATATCCCCCCCAACATTAAAACCCACCACCCACACACCCAACCCTACTCTAAAACCCACCCTATCCCCCCTTAATAAAACCTAACACTAACCCCTTGAAGATCACCCTACCTTAAGACGTCTTCACCCAACCGGGCAGAAGTGGTCCTCCAGACGGTCCGAAGTTTTCATCCTATCCGGGCCGAAGAGGTCCTCCAGACAGTCCGAAGTCTTCATCCTATTCGGGCAGAAGAGGTCCTCCAGATGGGCAGAAGTCTTCATCCAGGCGGCATCTTCTATCTTCATCCATCCGGAGTGGAGCTGGTCCATCTTCAAGACATCCGACGCGGAGCATCCTTCCAGGCCGACGACTACCCGACGAATGAATATTCCTTTAAATGACATCATCCAAGATGGCGTCCCTTGAATTCTGATTGGCTGATAGAATTCTATCAGCCAATCGGAATAAAGGTAGGAAAAATCCTATTGGCTGATGCAATCAGCCAATAGGATTGAAGTTCAATCCTATTGGCTGATCCAATCAGCCAATAGGATTCAGCTCGCATTCTATTGGTTACGTGTAAATAAAAATACAATACCCTCCAACATTACAACCCACCACCCACATACTCCTACTCTAAAACCCACCCAAACCCCCCCTTAAAAAAACACTAACCCCCTGAAGATCTCCCTACCTTGAGTCGTCTTCACTCAGTCGAGCCGAATTCTTCATCCAAGCGGGGCAGAAGAGGTCCTCCATCCGGTTGAAGTCTTCATCCAAGCGGGGCAGAAGAGGTCTTCCATCCGATTGAAGTCTTCATCCAAGCGGAATCTTCTATCTTCATCCATCCGGAGCAGAGCGGCAGCATCCTGAAGACCTCCGATTGGCTGATAGAATCCTATTAATTAATTAAGGTAGGAAATTAATGAATTAAGGTAGGAAAATTCTGATTGGCTGATTCAATCAGCCAATCAGATTGAAGTTCAATCCAATTGGCTGATCCAATCAGCCAATCGGATTGACCTCGCATTCTATTGGCTGTTCCGATTTTGCTACCTTAAGTCCAATTGGCTGATTGAATCCTATTAGCCAATCGGAATTCGAGGGACGCCATCTTGGATGACGTCATATAAAGGAACCGTCATTCGTCGTTCAGTCGTCGGCCAGGATGGATGTTCTGTGTTGGAGGTTTTCAGGATGCTGCCGCTCCGCTCTAGATAGATGAAGATAGAAGATTCCGCTTGGATGAAGACTTCAATCGGATGGAAGACCTCTTCTGCCCTGCTTAAATGAAGACTTCAACCGGATGGAGGACCTCTTCTGCCCCGCTTGGATGAAGAATTCGGCTCGTGAAGACGACTCAAGGTAGGGAGATCTTCAGGGGGTTAGTGTTAGGTTTTTTTAAGAGGGGTTTGGATGGGATTTAGAGTAGGGGTATGTGGGTGGTGGGGTGTAATGTTGGGGGGGTATTGTATTTTTATTTACAGGTAAAAGAGCTGATTACGTAACTATTAGTTATATTGTAGCTATATTAGTGTTTATTTTATAGGTAAGTATTTAGTTTTAAATAGGAATAATTTATTTAATGATAGTAAATTTATTTAGTTTTATTTAAATTATATTTAACTTAGGGGGGAGTTAGGGTTAGGGTTAGACTTAGGTTTAGGGGTTAATAACTTTATTATAGTAGCCACGACGTTGGGGTGGGAGTTTAGGGGTTAATAATTGTAGTTAGGTAGCGGCGATGTTAGGAAGGGCAGATTAGGGGTTAATAAAAATTATTATAGTGTTTGCGAGGTGGGAGTGCAGCGGTTTAGGGGTTAATACATTTATTATAGTGGCGGCGATGTCGGGTCGGCAGATTAGGGGTTAATAAGTGTAGGTAGGTGGCGGCGACGTTGGGGGGGCAGATTAGGGGTTAATAAATATAATGTAGGTGTCAGCGATGTTAGGGTAGGGAAATTTGGAGTTCATAGGGATAATGTAGGTGGCAGCGATGTCCGGTCGGAAGATTAGGGGTTAAAATTTTTTATTATAGGGTTTGCGATGTGGGAGGGGGCTTCGGTTTAGGGGTTCATAGGTAGTTTATGGGTGTTAGTGTACTTTATAGCACAGTAGTTAAGAGCTTTATGTTCCTGCGTTAGCCCATATAACTCTTAACTACTGACCTTTTTTTGCGGTTGGCGTCTTGTCGATAGAGGCTGTACCGCTCACTTCTTCCAAGACTCATAATACCAGCGTTAGGCAAATCCCATAGAAAAGATAGGATACGCAATTGACGTAAGGGGATTTGCGGTAGCCTCGAGTCGCGGAAAGAAAGTGAGCGGTAGACCTATTCCTGCCTGACTCTAAATTCCAGCGGGCGTTAAAAAGCAGTGTTAGGACCCCTTAACGCTGCTTTTTAACCCTAACGCAGAACTCTAAATCTAGCCGTAAGATAGCTACAATGTAACTATTAGTTATATTGTAGCTATCTTAGGGTTTATTTTACAGGTAAGTATTTAGTTTTAAATAGGAATAATTTATTTAATGATAGTAATATTTCTTTAGATTAATTTAAATTATATTTAAGTTAGGGGGTGTTAGAATTAGGGGTAGACTTAGGTTTAGGGGTTAATCAATTTAATATAGTGGCAGCAACGTTGGGGGAGGAAGATTAGGGGGTTAATAAATGTAGGTAGGTGGGGGCGGTTTTGGGGGGCAGATTAGGGGTTAATAAATATAATGTAGGTGGCGGTGGGCTCCGGGAGCGGCGGTATAAAGGTTAATATATTTATTAGAGTTGCAGTGGGGTCGGGGAGCGGTGGTATAGGGGTTAATATATTTATTAGAGTTGCGGCGGGAGCCGGGAGTGGCGGTATAGGGTTTAATATATTTATTAGAGTTGCGGCGGGGTCCAGGAGCGGCAGTTTAGGGGGTAAACAGTATAGTATAGTGTGGCTGTTTAGTGACAGGGTAGCAAGAAAGCTGTAAAAAAGCCGATGAGCAGCAAGATCGATGACTGTTAGTTAACAGTCCGCTGCTCATCGCTCTGTACTTGGTGCGTGGCTTTTTGACAGCTTTTTTTGATAATTTTGGAGAAGGTATTCAGGTCCGCGGCAGCGATGTTAGGCGATCTTAGGCAAGCGTATTGATGTCGTTGAATGTAGGTAAGTTGACAGCTTGATAACTAGAGGCCATTGTATCTAGCTTAGGATTTATTTTTTGTTTTACAGGCAAGTTTGTATTTATTTTAACTAGGTAGAATAGTTATTAAATAGTTATTAACTATTTAATAACTACCCAGCTAAAATAAAGAACAATTTACACTAACACCTAACACTACACTATAATTAAATAAATGAACTAAATTAAATACAATTAAATAAATTAAATTAAATTAAATTAGCTAAAGTACAAAAACAAACAAAAAACACTAAATTACAGAAAATAATAAACAAATTACAGAAATTTAAACTAATTACACCTAATCTAATAGCCCTATTAAAATAAAAAAAAAACCTAGCCTAAACTAAACTACCAATAGCCCTTAAAAGGGCCTTTTGCGGGGCATTACCACAAAGTAATCAGCTCTTTTACCGGTAATAAAAAATACAAACAAGCCCCCCAACAGTAAAACCCACCACCCACACAACCAACCCCCCAAATAAAATACTAACTATAAAAACCTAAGCTCCCCATTGCCCTTAAAAGGGCAGTTAGCTCTTTTGTGGCCCAAAGTCCCTAACCTAAAAATAAAACCCATTCAATACACCCTTAAAAAAACCTAACACTGACCCCTTGAAGATCGACTTGCCAGGTATCTGATTCTGTACCAGATACCTGGCAATCCTTTCTGTTGAAGCAGCTGGTGTAATATTATTGTAGGACAGTGCAGCATTCCCTTTTTGATTTGCCTACATGAAGGTGAAGCTTATTAAATGAGATGGAGAAGGAAGCTTCAGGGGTTATGTTCAGCTGGGGTCTATATATATATATATCCAGTTAGATGGATCTGACAATGTTTAGAAAGGGTTAAATGGGGCCCATCTCAAAAGCATTTTTTTAAACAGATGAAAATTTTGAAATTTTATTTTTCTTGTGAGACAGAGCATTTAATTAATACACCAATATATTTAAAAGCCTCAAGTATGTTTAGCTTATCTCCTAAGCTTTAGCTAATTAAATGCAGATGTAGATGGCTTATACACTGATTTAATCAATAACTGTTTTGCATGTTAAATATGTAATAAGCCCCCTGGCCTCGCTGTGGGGAATTAAAAAATGCATACAAATAGTAACTTTTGAGAGGTAAAAAGCAGTAAAAGTTAACATTCTTTTCCCATTTTCCATACAAACATATGCACAGCACACACATACCAGTGGTCACTGTGTACCGGTTATGTCCATTTGGCACATTGAAACAGTGAAAGCAGACTGTTTTTGAAAACATAATTTGCATTGAAAAAACTAAAAATGCAAATAAATTCTATGCTGAGGAAGTTCTATAGGGAAGACTCAACTACATTACCTGACATTCTGTATTGGATGTGTCTGCTCTGCCATTTCCTTCAATTGCTTAAAATATCCTTCAGATTTAGACTGTCCGAACAAAACCTGTTTCCATTACACTCCCAAATGCTCACCCTGCTACATACTCACCACTTACATACTTTTTCTTCTTGTATAATAATCATTTCCCTTCCTCCAATATATCTCTATATACACTTTTCTTTGCTTTAATTACTCTGTCAAAAAGAATGAATTGCATTTAGCCATTCTTTTCTGTGCTGTAAGTATTCTGTCAAATAGAATTAATTACACTAATCAATTATTTGTAAACTTCATAATCAAAGAGTTTATTTTTCACAATTAATTAAATGGTTAATCTCTTGTTATCATTTTGTTTAATGCATCAACGTTGTTGAGCAGTATAACATTATCAAAATAAAAGCATAAAAAGGTGCAAATATTAAATGTAGCCTTAAATGGCTTAATTTAAAAAAAGAAAAAACTTTAGCTCATTGTTATGTTAATTAAAACATTCAACTTTAATACAATGTTTTTGCAATTTTAAATAGAATGACATGAGATGAGGATTTATTTACGAACAACTGTTTAATAAACTGACAAAAATAGTACAATTTGAAGAATAGCTAGCCAATTGATCCATTTGTAGACTGTAAAAGTATCACTGTTAATTTAAACAATTGGTTTCAGCTTCACTGACAATAATACATTTGTAATAGTTATTGGAATAATCCCATTTCATTTTAGAAATTTTATAGACTTTTTGTCTATCAGTTTTCTTTAATAAAAGGCTGTGTGTAATCAACATGGTATTATAATAATAGTCTGTAAATACACTGTAGACCACTTATATTAAACATCTACCTGTACAAAAGTTCAATAACAAAGAAAAGTATCTAATTGTATAATTCTCCAGTTGTTAATGTAATCTAACTTTCCTTTTCCTGAAGTATCCTGGTAATAGTTTATAATTAGCATAAAAGACTGTAATTAGACTTCTCCATGCATGTGTGCCATTGCAGGATCATTACTCCTAATTTAAATAGTTATGTTTTGAGTAATTTAGTATTTTTGACCTTTGATATTCAACAGGCTTCTCAACTAAAAACATAACATATGCACAGTTTTTAGTTTAAAGTGCTATGGCAGTCAAAAATTAAACTTTAATGAGCGAGATAGAGATGAGTATTAAAAAAGCTTTTTTACTAAAATGCAAATAAGTATTTGCACAAAAAAGATTGCTATACTTTTGATTCAATTATTTCAAAGTGCAGACATAATTTATCAAATTAAATCTCATACTTACATCTCATCCATACTACTTTATTAAAGAATAATAAACAAAGAGGCACTCCACACACACACGCTTTAAAAACACTTAAACTCCCCAGTTCAGTAATAATAGATGCTCTGCTGTGAAAGCAAGAAACATTATGGGCTAAAGCTTTTATATAGGCTCCTACTATGTCAGGAGCTAAATATACAATTACGAGTATTACTTTTCTCTATCTAAAACTAAGCTCCTTCTATAGCTAGAGCTTTAATTAATGTTAGTCTATCTTACGAGTTCTATTACTGAAACAGAGCAGCTTACATGGCTCCATAACTACAGCATGGGTTGGTATTTCTTCAGGATGGCTTCATAACAACAACAAGATTGGTTGGCATAGCTATAGCATGGCTTCATAATTACAGGATGGGTTTGTATTACTTCAGAATGGCTCCATAACTACAGGCTGGGCTGGTATTACATCAGAATGGCATCATAACTACAGAATAGGTTGGTATTACTTCAGGATGGTTTTATAAATATAGGATGGGTTTGTATTACTTCAGGATGGCTTCATGACTATAGGATGGGTTTGTATTACTTCAGAATGGCTTCATAACATCATATTGGCTTGGCATTACTTCAGGATAGCTTCATAACTACAAGATGAGTTTGTATTACTTCAAGATGGTTTCATAACTATAGGATGGGTTTGTATTACTTCAGGATGGGTTGGCAGGCATAGCTACAGGATGGTACCATAATTACAGGATGGGTTGGTATTACATCAGAATGGATTCATAGCTACAAAATGGGTTGGTATTACTACAGAATGGTTTCATAACTATAGGATGGGGTTGTATTATTTCAGAATGACTTCATAACTACAGGATGGGGTTGTATTACTTCAGAATGACTATATAAAAGCAGGTTGGGTTAGCATTACTTTAGAATGACTTCATAATTACAGATTGGGTTGGTATTACTTCAGGATGGTTTCATAAATACAGGATGGGTTTGTATTACTTCAGGATGGTTTTATAACTACAGGATGGGTTTGTATTACTTCAGAATGGCTTCATAACTACAGGATGGGTTTGTATTACTTCAGGAGGATGGTTTTATAACTACAGGATGGGTTTTTATTACTTCAGAATGGCTTCATAACTACAGGATGGGTTTGTATTACTTTAGAATGGCTTCATAACTACAGGATGGGTTTGTATTACTTCAGAATGGCTTCATAACTACAGATTGGCCTGGTATTATTTCAGAATGGCTTTATAACTGCAGGGAGGGTTGGAATAGTTTCATAACTATAGGATGGATTTGTATTACTTCAGAATGGCATTATAACTTCATGTTGGGTTGGTATTACAGGGTGGCTTCATAACTACAGGATGAGTTTGCATTACTTCAGAATGTCTTCATAACTTCAGGTTCAGATGGCATTACATCAGAATGGTTTCATAACTGCAGGGTGGGTTGGTATTACTTTAGTATGGCTTCAAAACTACAGGATGGTTTGGCATTGCTTCAGGACGGCTCCATAACTACAGGATGGGTTGGCATTGCTTCAGGATAGCTCCATAACTATAGGATGGGTTGGCAGTGCTTCAGGATAGCTCCATAACTTCAGTGTGGGTTGGCATTGCTTCAGGATGGCTTCATAACTACAGGATAGGTTGGCATTGCTTCAGGATGGCTCCATAACTGCAGCTTGGGTTGGCAATGCTTCAGGATGGCTCCATAACTGCAGCTTGGGTTGGCATTGCTACAAGATGGCTCCATTACTACAGGATGAGTTGATATTGCTTCAGGATGGCTTCATAGCTAAAGGATGGGTTAGTATTACTTTAGGATGGGTTCAAAACTATAGGGAGGGGTTGTATTACTTCAAGATAACTTCAAAAGGTTTGTAAGATTAGCTTCATAACTGAAGGTTGGGTTAATATTACTTACTAGGATAGCTTCATAACTACAAGATGGGTTGGTATTACTTCAGGATGGTTTCAGAACTATAGGATGGGGTTGTATTCATTCAGGTGGCTTCATAACAGCAGATTGGGTTAGTATTACTTCAGGATGGTTTCATAACTATACGATGGGTTTGTATTACTTCAGAATTGCTTCATAAACTTAAGTTTGTGTTGGTATTGCTTCAGGATTTTTTCATAACAATAGGATGGGTTGGTATTACTTCAGGGTAGTTTCATATCTATAGGATGGATTGGTATTACTTCAGGATGGCTTCATAACTATAAGATGGGTTGGTTTTACTTCAGGATGGTTTCAGAACTATTTGGATGGGTTGGTATTACTTCAGGATAGATTCATAACTATAGGATGGGTTAGTATTACTTCAGGATGGTTTCATATCTATAGGATGGGTTTGTATTACTTCAGGATGGTTTCATAACTATAGGATGGGTTGGTATTACTTCAGGATGGTTTCATAACTATAGGATGGATTTGTATTACTTCAGGATGGTTTCATATCTATGGGATGGGTTTGTATTACTTCAGGATGGTTTCATAACTATAGGATGGGTTGGTATTACTTCAGGATGGTTTCATAACTATAGGATGGATTTGTATTACTTCAGGATGGTTTCATAGCTATAAGATGGGTTTGTATTACTTCAGGATGGCTTTGTAACTACAGGATGGGTTGGTATTACTTCAGAATATCATCAGAACTGCCAGGTGGATTGTTATTACTTCAGGATGTCTTTGTAACTATTGGATGGGTTGTATTACTTCCAAATGGCATCATAACTACAGGATGGGTTGGAATTACTTCAGTATGGCTTCATAACTGCAGGGTTGGTATTAATTCATGATGGCTTCACAACAGTTGGTTGGTATTAGTTTACCTCTGATAAATTCAGGATGGATTGGTATCATTGGTATTGCTTCAAGATGTCTGTAAGATAACTGCAGGATTGAACAATATTGCTTCAACATTGCTGCATGGCACTGGTAGGATGAGTAGCTCTTACTCCAGGATGTTTCAATAATTCAGCAACTCCAGGATGACTACATAATGGCTATACAAATTTTCTTACATGTCTATTAAAGGAGCAATAAACATGTTGCGATTTGTAAATAAAATATTTTGTTGTGCATAATGAAACAACTTTGCAGTGTACTTTCATTATTTATTTTATCCACTTTTCACCTAATTTAGTTCTGAAAATTGTGGATTTTCTAATACTCAGAACTTGAATGTGCCCTGCTGACTTCTTAAGACTTACCCTGCTACATATATTTTTCGAATTGGCTTTAGCTGATAACTATTGCAGTGTATTTTATACTAACATGATGATCCTGGTTAGCCTTGTTATCTGCAGACTCAAGCCCTGATAGGCTTCTCTGAATAATGCAATTGGTGGTCAAGAACAAAAGTGAAGTGTACATATTTGCTGGCATACACAGGAATCAATTCAATTGCTGGATTTAGTTATTGAAAGTGTAAATTTGAACTTCCAAGACCTTTCCTGACTGAATAGTGTAATTCTGAATTTTTTAACCCTTTTCAACACCATTCATATTTCCCCTGGCAAGAAGATTTGATGAATTAATGTGTAATTGTTAATAGTTGGTGAATAATGTGTATCAAACCAAATAATGAATCCACTTTCTCGTCCTCATGATTCTAACTTCCAACTCTGACATTTGTACCACCTTGTAAAGATGCAGACAATTTTTGTGAAAATGTGAGTTTATTTACTAGTTTTACATCAGTTGTATTCTTGATCACATTAGTGGCCCAATGAACAAAACCTTGCCAGGTCAGACGTGGAAAACTACGTTGACACTAGTGCTAGCCCTTCGATTTGTGAGATTGTTCCCATAGAAAGTAATGGAGCTTGCTGGAAAGGGAAACTTCACTGGGGAGAATAAAGTTATCAGGGAGCAGGGGGTGCACTTTAAAATTTGAATCCTTCAGCAAATCAATTTACTCTGCTTTCAATGTATAATATCTTGCAAACACCTCTATTTTTGTATATGTGTGTTTTCCCTATTAGTGTAATAAGTATTTTGCATATTTTAACACAATCCAAAAAGAGCGAGATCTGCAGGGGAAATGTTTAGAGAATACATCAGAATTAGAAGAGGTGGAGAAACACATTTAAAAAAAAGAAAAACATATGCTTTGAATTTCATTTTATAAATATGAATTTCCTGATTTAGGTCATATGGTTTAGTTAATATATATTTGTATTGTTTTATGTAGTTTTTATTGAATATTTAAGTTACAAAGAGCAAAAGGGGGAAAAAAAGAGACAAAAGGTTTCAGTAGTGAAAAAAATTGCAGGAAAACAATACCATTATCTAACTTTTAAACATATTTACTTTCATAACATTATAAAGTTCCAAGGACACAGAGAACTAAAACCACCAAAATGACCTGTTACTATCAGAGCTTCTGTAGTGCACTTCAAACTATTAAAATCTAGTTGATCAGTTTAGATAATAAGAAAGAAATGTACGAAAAGGAGGTAAAATAAATGTACGCCATATGGTATAAGTATTTATCATAAATCTTACATGTCCACAAAACATATGAAAGATTATAATTATAATGTTGGTTCTGAATACTAGTTAGTGATATAACTTTAAAGTTATCAAGCCGTCAACCGCAAATACGCTGGAATTCCGCAGCGTATTTGTGTCGAGCCTGATTCGCCTTAGTTATCAAACCCTACAGACCGGCAAAAGTCGAATATAGTGACGTAACATACGATCCGCCGGACTCAGTCCGACACAGATCGATGCTTATGTCACTCCAGATGTTCCGAACGCAAGTTCGGCTCAATCTGACTACTTTTGCTAGTTATCAAATAACTAGCAGGTACGCTCGGCTCTTTTCCGGCCCAGAGTACCTGTTTTTCAATCCGCCACCCTGGAGGTGGCAGATGCCATAGGAATCAATGGGAGTCTGAAAGCAGCGAAAGCTTATGTTCACTGCTGCCCGATATCCCATTGATTTCTATGGTAGTATCTACACCTAACACCCTAACATGTACCCTGAGTCTAAACACCCCTAATCTTCCCCCCCCTACACCGCCACCACCTACATTATACTTATTAACCCCTAAACCGTCACTCCCAGAGACCTCCGCAACTAAATAAAGTGTTTAGCCCCTAAACCACCGCTCTCGGAGCCCACCGCCACCTACATTATACATATTAACCCCTAATCTGCCTCCCCCTATAGTGCCGCCACCTACATAAAGTTATTAACCCCTATCCTGCAGCTCCCGGACCCCACCGCAACTAAATAAATTGTTTAACCCCTAAACTGACGCTCCCGGAGCCCACCGCCACCTACATTATATTTATTAACCCGTAATCTGCCTCCCTCCTACACCGCCGTGACTATAATAAACATATTAACCCCTAAACCTAAGTCTAACCCTAAACCTAACACCCATTAACTTAAATATAATTTAAATAAATCTAAATAAATATTCCTATAATTAACTAAATTATTCCTATTTAAAAATAAATACTTATCTATAAAATAAACCCTAAACTAGATACAATATAATTAATAGTTACATTCTAGCTATCTTAGGGTTTATTTTTATTTTACAGGCACGTTTGTATTTATTTTAACTAGGTACAATAGTTACTAAATAGTTATTAACTATTTAATAGCTACCTAGCTAAAATAAATACAAAAGTACCTGTAAAATAAAACCTTACCTAAGTTAAAATTACACCTAACACTACACTATAATAAAATACATTAACTAAATAAAAATAAATGAATTACAATTAAATAAAATTAAAGTACAAAAAAACACTAAATTACAGAAAATAATAAAATAATTACAAGTTTAAACTAATTACACCTAATCTAATCCCCATAATAAAATAAAAAAGCCCCCCAAATAATAAAAATCCCTACCCTATACTAAATTACAAATAGCCCTTAAAAGGGCCTTTTGCCGGGCATTGCCCCAAAGTAATCAGCTCTTTTACCTGTAAAAAAAATTACAAAACCCCCCCAATATTAAAACCCACCACCCACACCCAACCCTACTCTAAAACCCACCCAATACCCCCTTAAAAAAACCTAACACTAACCCCTTGAAGATCACCCTACCTTGAGACATCTTCACACAACCGGGCCGAAGTCCTCAACGAAGCCGGGCAGAAGTAGTCCTCCAGATGGACAGCAGTCTTTATCCAAGCCGGGAAGAAGAGGTCCTCCAGATGGGCAGAAGTCTTCATCCAGACGGCATCTTCTATATTCATCCATCCGGCGCGCAGCGGGTCCATCTTCAAGACATCCGACGCAGAGCATCCTCTTCATCCGGAGTCTTCTTCAACAATGACGGGTGCTTTAAGTGACGTCATCCAAGATGGCGTCCCTTCAATTCCGATTGGCTGATAGAATTCTATCAGCCAATCGGAATTAAGGTAGGAAAAATCCTATTGGTTGTTGCAATCAGCTAAAAGGATTGCACTTCAATCCTATTGGCTGTTCCAATCAGCCAATAGAATGCAAGCTCAATCCTATTGGCTGATTGGATGTCTTGTGTCTTGTAGATGGAGCCGCTCCGTGCCGGATGGATGAAGATAGAAGATGTCGTCTGGATGAAGACTTCTGCCCATCTGGAGGACCTCTTCTGCCCGGCATGGATGAAGACTTCTGCCCGTCTGGAGGACCACTTTGCCCAGCTTCGTTGAGGACTTCGGCCCGGTTGGGTGAAGACGTCTCAAGGTAGGGTGATCTTCAAGGGGTTAGTGTTAGGTTTTTTTAAGGGGGGATTTAGTGGATTTTAGAGTAGGGTTGTTGTGTGGGAGGTGGGTTTTAATGTTGGGGGGTGTTGTTGTGAGAGGTGAGTGAGTTTTGTATTGGAAGGTTGGATCACAACTGCGGACAAGAAAGGGTTAAGCAAGTGAGTACTCAAAGTCTTACTCCTGCTATTTGGTTACAGGAGAGTGGAGAGCAAAGTCATAAGTCTCAAGTGAGAGATAGTAATATATTCTCCTGTTATGCTGAAGGCAGCTGGTACCTACAAGTTCAAAGATTAAGGTTTGTTAACCCCTGTATGCTCCGGAACAGTACTAGAGTACCCAGCAGCGCTTTAGTATCATGCAGTCCTTAGGCTGTATCGGAGACTGAGCCAGTGATGTGAGAAGTGTTACCGCTGCAGAAACTGACAGCCTGAGAGGGTTGTGTTGCGAGAGACCAATCAGCGGAAAGGAGACGCTGACAGGCAGAGGCAGTGTAAAAAGTTCACAGCGCGGCTCCTGTGCCGAGACGCTGTATAGGAGTGGAGATCAGCAAGCCTTCAGGGGTTGTTTGTAGAAGCGTAAGTGAGTAACAGTAGTTAGAAGCCTTGTTACAACTTAAGCTCAGAGCGGTAATAATGGAGAATATCCGGAGATGACTTTGGGGCTTTACTTCCAGCAATTTAGGCATAGGAGCTGAGAATGAGATATCTGTGTGTGAGTAGCAAAGTCCGCTAAACATGTCAGGTAGGAAGTATGATTGTAATCCTTCTTTTGGGAGAAGTAAATCAGTTAGCCAGGAGGTTAGAACAAGCAGCTACTCAGAAGTTTGCACGCTATACACTAACATTAATTGGCACCTGGAAGGGGGAGGAGTAGGTTTAAGTAAGCACTGCTTAAAGGTGTACTCATGCAGGTATGAACATGACAGATCCCCCCCTCAAGGGAGCTGCTCCGCAGCAGTAGGTCCGGGCTTGTCCGGATTATCTCGGTGGAAACGAGCAACCAAATGGAAGGCATTGAGGTTGGTGGATGGTTCCCAAGAATCCTCGTCAGAGGAGAAACCTTTCCACCTGATTAGGTACTGTAACTGCCCTCGACGGAGTCTGGAGTTCAGAATTGAAGATATTTCATAGATGTCCTCTTCCACAACTACTGGAGGTTGAGGCAGATCCGAAGATTGCAGTCTGGTGGTAACATATGGCTTTATCAAAGACACATGAAAAGTAGGGTGAACCGGGATCTCCGGAGGAAGAGCTAGAGTTACGGCATTTTCGTTGACAACGTTAGTTATCTGGTAGGGACCAATGTATAATTGTGAAAATTTCCGGGAAGGAGTTTTCAGTTTCAGATGTTTGGTCGAAAGCCAGACCATATCTCCTGAACGGTAGAGTGGTGGCTTGCTTCTCTTGGAGTCATAGTAACGTTTCTGTTTTTGCTGGGCGAAACGTATGTTATCCTTGATAAATTCGAAGATGTCTGATAAGGAGTTTGCAGTATCGTCAACATGAGGAGAGGTAGTGTTCAGATGTGGGAAGAGATGGAAAGTTGGATGGTACCCATAATTTGCATAAAAGGGAGAACATTTAATAGAACCGTTTAAGGAGTTGTTGTAGGCAAATTCTGCCATGGGAAGTTATTCTCCCAGTCGTCTTGTTGGTGGGAACAGTAACAGCGTATGTACTGTTCTATCCACTGGTTTACACGCTCTGTTTGCCCATTGGTTTGTGGGTGGTATGCTGTACTATAACGATGGTTTATTTTTAGAACAGCGCAGAGTTGCCTCCAAAACCTAGAAGTGAACTGTTAGCCCCTGTCGGATACTATGATGGATGGTAGACCGTGAAGACGGACGACATGTTTCAGGAATAGGGATGCAGTTTCGGGGGGCCTTGGGTAACATTTTGTAGGGAATAAAATGGGCTATTTTTGTCAACAAATCTACAACCACTAAGATGGTGTTAGAGTGGTTCGATACAGGTAGATCAACAATAAAATCCATACCGACTGTGTGCCAGGGTCTTTCTGGAATGGGCAGTGGTTGGAGGTAGCCCGATGGTTTGGTCTTTTGTGATTTGGAAACTGTACAGGCATGGCATGTCTTAATATAGTTGTCTACAGATTGTCTGAGGTTAGGCCACCAAAAGTTTCTACCTACGAGTTCACTGGTTCTGTGGATGCCTGGGTGCCCAGTTAAAGGGGATTCATGATGATCACGTAGAACCTCGTCTCTTAGATTAGGAGGTATGTATATCTTACCCTTTACATGAGAAATCCCTCTGGGATCAGTTTGTTGTATCTCCTTGGGGATTGTTGTATCATCCTGTTGTTGTGAACGTAAGGTATGAATCATGTCTTCAGTGAGACCCAGGAAATGTTGTGGTGAGAGGATGGAATGTAGCTGTATATCACGGTCCTGCCGGTGTAGATGTCTAGAAAGAGAATCGGCTTTACCATTCCTGGAGCCTGGGCGATAAGTAATGAGGAAGTTGAATCTGGTGAAGAACAAACTCCAACGAGCTTGTCTGGCTGACAGTGTTTTACTTGATTGGAGATATTCTAGATTCTTGTGGTCAGTATAAATGAGTATTGGATAGATTGTTCCTTCTAAGAGGTGTCTCCAGTGTTCTAGAGCTGACTTGATCACGAGAAGTTCCTTTTCGCCTATTGCATAGTTTTGTTCGGCTGAAGTCATAAGTCTGGAGAAATATGCAATGGGATGGATGGGATCAGAAGGAGATTTGCGCTGTGAAAGAATTGCACCAAGAGCGTACTCTGAGGCGTCAACTTCTAGGATGTACTGGAGATTTGCATCTGGGAATTGGAGAATGGGAGCAGTGGTGAAGCAATGTTTGAGAAAGTTGAAGGCTTTTTCTGTTTCAGATGTCCAGAGGAAACGAGTTTGAGTACCTGTAAGTTTACAGAGAGGTTTAGCAATCATGGAAAATCCTTTAATGAACTTGTGATAAAAATTCGCAAAACCCAGGAATCGCTGGACCTCTTTCTTGTTTGTAGGGGTAGGCCATTTGAGGATAGTGTCAATTTTCCCATTTTCCATTTTAACTCCAGAGGAGGTGATATTGTAGCCCAGAAAGGTGATTTCTTCAGTATGGAAAGAGCACTTCTCTAGTTTAGCATACAACTGGTGTGTTCTTAGTCTTCCTAACACCCAACGAACATGTTTCTTATGGTCTTCCAGGTTGTTTGAGTATATCAGGATGTCGTCTAAGTATATCACTAAGCATACGTTCAATAGATCTCTGAATATATCGTTACTGAAATATTGGAACGTAGCTGGGGCATTGCATAGCCCAAACGGCATGACCAGATATTCATAGAGTCCGTAGCATGTCTGGAACGCGGTAAGCCACTCGTCCCCCTCCCTGATCCTGATCAGGTTGTATGCTCCTCTGAGATCCAACTTAGTGTAAACAGTTGCTTTACTAAATGTTCCACTAATTCTGGGATCAGCGGAAGGGGGTACCTGTTCTTCTTAGTTCTCCTATTTAACTCACAATAGTCTATTATGGGCCGTAAGGAGTTGTCCTTATTCTTCACGAAAAAGATCCCGGCTCCTGCTGGGGAGGTAGACGGTCTGATGAACCCTTTCTTTAAGTTTTCATCTAAGTATGCCTTGAGATGATCTAGTTCGGGTTGGGAGAGTGGATATATATGTCCGTATGGGATGTTGGAACCAGGTAGTAACTCAATAGGGCAGCTTGTTTTTTGTCGAATACGTCATAGAAATCATGATATTCATATGGTATTGCTGCCTTGGAGACTTGTAGTAGCTGTTGATGGGGGTAGCATGAAGACTTGCAGTATGTTGAGTTTAGGTCAACTTGTAAAGACTGCCAAGAGATTGCAGGTTGATGTTGTTGTAGCCAGGACAAGCCTAAGACTATAGGGTATAGAGGAGAGGGAATAACATCAAAAGTCAAGTACTCAATGTGCCTATTACCTGTAGTAACTTTGAGTGGGATGTTGTGGTGTGTAATAGGCCCAGAACTAACAAGAGTACCATCAATCACACGAATGGAGACAGGTATTGCTTTGACACACAGGGGTATTTTATTCTTATTTACAAGGGAAAGATCAATGAAATTGGAGAATGCTCCGGAGTCAATGATTGCTTCCGCTCTGAATACTTGGAGGTCCCACTGTAGGGATAGAGATAAGGTACAGTAAGCAACATCAACCACTTTATTAGTCAAACAATCACTAATATGTTTTGACTTACTTCTTTTTTGACGTAGCAGTAAAGGACAGTCCTTAACAGGATGATTAGGGGATGCACAATACATGCAAAGATTTTTCTGTTGACGGCAATGTCTTTCCTCCAAAGTTAGGGGCCCTTTGGTGAACCCAATTTCCATGGGTACAGATGAATCTTTTGCGCTAGGCAACCCTGGAGAAAATCTTTGAGGTGCTTCGGTTTGTTGACGTTCTGACCTTCTTTCTCTGATTCTGCAGTGAATCTGAACAGATAAGGTCATAAGGCCTTCCAGGGTCCTAGGAAGGTCTGTGCCAGCAAGTTCATCTTTTAGGGTATCTGATAACCCCAGCCTGTACTGGTTGCGCAAGGCTACCTCACTCCATTCTGAATCCTTGATATAGAGTTTGAATTCGGATAGATATTCCTCTACTGGGCGACGGCCCTGTCTCAGTGAGCGCATTTTGGCTTCAGCTGTCAGTTGTTTCTGTGTGTCTTCATATAACAAACTCATTTGTGTGAAGAAATCAGTTAAAGAAGCAAGGATAGGGTTATTATTCTCAAACAAGTTGTCAGCCCATACCCTGGGTTCACCAGATAAGAAAGAGATGACAGTCATCACCTTAAGTCTCTCTGTATGGTAGGTCTTTGGCCTCATCTGGAATAGGAGATAGCAGGCATTTCTGAATTGCCTGAACAATTTCCTATCACCAGAGAATCTCTCAGGCAAACACACCTGTGGTTCTGGGGTGTTGTCCCTGACGGCAGCCCTTAGGTTATCATTCTGTAGTTGCAACTCTCTCAGTCCTTGTGACAACTGGTCAACCCTTTGGGAGAGGTTGTATACCACATTAGGGAGGTCCGATGGATTCATATTTATTCCTTTTGGGCCAATTAATATGTGAGAGGTGAGTGAGTTTTTTATTGGAAGGTTGGATCACAACTGCGGACAAGAAAGGGTTAAGCAAGTGAGTATTCAAAGTCTTGCACCTGCTATTTGGTTACAGGAGAGTGGAGAGCAAAGTCATAAGTCTCAAGTGAGAGATAGTAGTATATTCTCCTGTTATGCTGAAGGCAGCTGGTACCTACAAGTTCAAAGATTAAGGTTTGTTAACTCCTGTATGCTCCGGAACAGTACTAGAGTACCCAGCAGTGCTTTAGTATCATGCAGTCCTTAGGCTGTATCGGAGACTGAGCCAGCAATGTGAGAAGTGTTACCCCTGCAGAAACTGACAGCCTGAGAGGGTTGTGTTGCGAGAGACCAATCAGCGGAAAGGAGACGCTGACAGGCAGAGGCAGTGTAAAAAGTTCACAGCGCGGCTCCTGTGCCGAGACGCTGTATAGGAGTGGAGATCAGCAAGCCTTCAGGGGTTGTTTGTAGAAGCGTAATTGAGTAACAGTAGTTAGAAGCCTTGTTACAACTTAAGCTCAGAGCGGTAATAACGGAGAATATCCGGAGATGACTTTGGGGCTTTACTTCCAGCAATTTAGGCAGAGGAGCTGAGATTGAGATCTCTGTGTGTGAGTAACAAAGTCCGCTAAAGTTGTCAGGTAGGAAGTATGATTGTAATCCTTCTTTTGGGAGAAGTAAATCAGTTAGCCAGGAGGTTAGAACAAGCAGCTACTCAGAAGTTTGCACGCTATACACTAACATTAATTGGCACCTGGAAGGGGGAGGAGTAGGTTTAAGTAAGTACTGCTTAAAGGTGTACTCATGCAGGTATGAACATGACAGTTGTATTTTTTTTTACAGGTAAAAGAGCTGATTACTTTGGGGCAATGCCCTACAAAAGGCCCTTTTAAGTGCAATTTGTAATTTAGTGTAGGGTAGGGCTTTTTTTATTTTGGGGGGCTTTTTTATTTTGTTAGGGGGATTAGAGTAGGTGTAATTAGTTTAAAAATCTTGTAATTATTTTATTATTTTCTGTAATTTAGTGTTTGTTTATTTTTGTACTTTAGATAATTTTATTTAATTTTATTTAATTGTAGTTAATTTAGGGAATTAATTTAATTATAGTGTACTGTTAGGTGTAATTGTAACCTAGGTTAGGTTTTATTTTACAGGTACATTTGTATTTATTTTAGCTAGGTAGTTATTAAATAGTTAATAACTATTTAATCACTATTGTACCTAGTTAAAATAAATACAAAGTTGCCTGTAAAATAAAAATAAAACTTAAGATAGCTACAATGTAACTATTAGTTATATTGTAGCTATCTTAGGATTTATTTTATAGGTAAGTATTTAGTTTTAAATAGGAATAATGTATTTAATGCTAGGAATATTTATTTAGATTTATTTAAATTATATTTAAGTTAGGGGGTGTTAGGGTTAGGGTTAGACTTAGTTTTAAGGGTTAATACATTTAATATAGTGGCGGCCGTGTATGGGGGTGCAGATTAGGGGATAATAAATTTAATATAGTGGCGGCGGTGTAGGGGGGGCATATTAGGGGTTAATAAATATAATGTAGGTGGTGGCAGTGTAGGGGGGCTGATTAGGGGTTAATAAATATAAAGTAGGTGGCGGTGGGCTCCGGGAGCGGCGGTTTAGGGGTTAAACACTTTATTTCGTTGCGGCGGGGTCCGTGAGCGGTGGTTTAGGGGTTAATAAGTTTATTAGGGTGGCGGTGGGCTCCGGGAGCGGCGGTTTAGGGGTTATTAAGTATAATGTAGGTGGCGGCGGTGTAGGGGGCAGCAGATTAGGGGTGTTTAGACTCTGGTACATGTTAGGGTGTTAGGTGTAAATGTTCCCATAGGAATCAATGGCATATTGGGCAGCAGCGAACATGAGCTTTCACTGCTTTCAGACTCCCATTGATTCCTATGGCATCCGCCAGGAAAAACAGGTACGCTGGGCCGGAATAGTGACTTTTGATAACTAGCAAAAGTAGTCAGATTGTGCCAAACTTGCGTTCGGAACATCTGTAGTGACGTAAGCATCGATCTGTGTCGGATCATATGTTACGTCACAAAATTCTACTTTTGCCGGTCTGTAGGGTTTGATAACTAAGGCGAATCAGGCTCGCCACAAATACGCTGCGGAATTCCTGCGCATTTGCGGTTGACGGCTTGATAAATAGATGCCAAAGGATTCATAAGAATGGTTGACATTTATATACAAGATAACCAAATCAGATATAATTTCCATTGGAGAACAGGAACTGAAAGACGTTTATTGGTGAGAGTCTCAGCAATGCAAGCTGACCTGGATGATAGAAGTCATAGCCTATTAGACAACAATGAAATTAAAAGGAAGAGAAAAAAAGGGTGCCCAGTAATATAATTCTAAAGACTAGAACAGATAAGCCACCTATAAAAATTAAGCTGCTTTGTAAACAACATTTAAAAAGTAATATATAGAAAGCTCAGCATTCCAGAACCAAACACTAAAACAAGGAAGTACCCTTCTTCAAATCGAGATACGTTTGAAGGGGGAGAGATTAAGATCAGTCAAGCTTTAATATGCACAGTAATGTAATCCCTTAAAATCTGTATATGATGCCTCAGCCGCCGGCAGCTTAACAACATTTCCTGTACCTAGCTAAGGAGGCATAATGATTAATTAACTTTAGCTAATGATATTTGGTTTGAGAGGTGGCCTCTGTTTCTATTAGGGTACTCTAAAAATGTTGTTCTGTGCTCTGTTAATAAAGGTGTATTAATTCTAATGTAGCTGCAATGTTAAAAGCAGATCTGAAATAGCAGGTAAGCAGTTCCTCTGTAATAATATAGTACATTATTTTTATACAGTACTTCTAGGTTTGCAATACATTTCTATTTTAAGTCTAATGGGCCAGATTACAAGTGGAGCGCTAATTAATGCTTCCGTTTGAGCGTTAACTGTGTCTGAATTAAGCTTTTTGTCGTGTTGCGCTCGTAAAACTTTTTTTGCTCACACGCTAACCGACAAGCGCAAAAAGTCAAATTTAGATTATTGCATTACTTATTCCCTCTTAAAAGTCGATGGAGCAAAAAAAAAAGTTGAAAGAAAAACACCCTACTCGTGCACGAATTCTCACGTGTGCTAACCCAACATGAAAATATTAATATTTCACATTCCAATTATTTTCACATAGCAACATATGTTCTATATATATATATATATATATATATATATATATATATATATATATATATATATATATATATATATATATATATATATATATATATATATATATATATATGTGATGGGTTTTTTTTGGTACAATATATATCTATACCTATAGACATGTATACATCATTATATATAGGTATAGATACTGTATATATACAGATACAAATAGGAAAATGTATTTAGAAATATTTAGAACATATTCTGCTATTTGCAGAGCATTGTAATGTGAAATATTTACAGCACAAACATAGTTAAAACCTTTATTAACCCCTTAACGAGCATCTAGAAGTAAAATTTATTAACCCCTTAATGAGCATCCTTTCAATTGGGATTGCCTAAAGAAAGGAGGAAGGTCATAATAATGTGGTCCTGTATAGGTATGTATCTCAATGTTAAAGTGTTTTTGTGTTTTGTGCAACTTTTTTGTTTCATGAAACAGTTAACTAGAGGTCTAAGGATGCGGTAATCATTCTCTCTTGAGCGCAACAACGTTTACTTTAAACTCATAATACCAGCGTTATGCCCAATGAGCACAAACACCTGCGATAAACGCCTTATCGCTCACATGCAAATGTTTCCACTCGTAATCTGGACCAAAATAAGTAGATATACAGTATCTCACAAAAGTGAGTACACCCCTCACATTTTTGTAAATATTTTATTATATCTTTTCATGTGACAACACTGAAGAAATGGCACTTTGCTACAATGTAAAGTAGTGAGTGTACAGTCTGTATAATAGTGTAAATTTGCTGTTCCCTCAAAATAACTCAACACACAGCCATTAAGGTCTAAACCATTGGAAACAAAAGTGAGTACACCCCTTAGTGGAAATGTACAAATTGGGCCCAAAGTGTCAATATTTTTTGTGGCCACCATTATTTTCCGAATCTGCCTTTACCCTCTTGGGCATGGAGTTCAGCCAGAGCTTCACAGGTTGCCACTGGAGTCCTCTTCCACTCCTCCATAACGACATCATGGAGCTGGTGGATTTTAGAGACTTTTCGCTCCCCCACCTTCCATTTGAGGATGCCCAACAGATGCTCAATAGGGTTTAGGTCTGGAGACATTCTTGGCCAGTCCATCACCCTCAGCTTCTTTAGCAAGGCAGTTGTTGTCTTGGAGGTGTGTTTGGGGTTGTTATCATGTTGGAATACTGCCCTACGGCTCAGTCTCCGTAGGAAGGGAATCATGTTCTGCTTCCATATGTCACAGTACATGTTGGCATTCATGGTTCCCTCAATGAACTGTAGCTCCCCAGTGCCGGCTGCACTCATGCAGGCCCAGACCGTGACACTCCCACCACCATGCTTGATTGTATGCAAGATACACTTGTCTTTGTACTCCTCTCCTGGTTGCTGCCACACACACTTGACACCATATGAACCAAATAAGTTTATCTTGGTCTTATCGGACCATAGGACATGGTTCCAGTAATTCATGTTCATAGTTTGCTTGTATTCTGCAAACTGTTTGCAGGCTTTCTTGTGCATCATCTTTAGAAGAGGCTTCCTTCTGGGACGACAGCCATGCAGACCAATTTGAGGCAGTGTGTGGCATATGGTCTGAGCACTGACTGGCTGACCCTCCAGACCTTCAACCTCTTCAGCAATGCTGGCAGCACTCATATGTCTATTTCCCAAAGACAACCTCTGGATATGATGCTGAGCATGTGCACTCAACTTCTTTGGTCGACCATTGCTAGGCCTCTTCTGAGTGGAACCTGTCCTGTGAAACCGCCGTATGGTCTTGCCTACCATGCTAGAGCTCAGTTTCAGGGTCTTTGCAATCTTCTTATAGCCTAAGCCATATTTATGTAGAGCAACAATTCTTTTTTCAGATCCTGAGAGAGTTCTTTGCCATGAGGTGCCATGTTGAACTTCCAGTGACCAGTATGAGAGAGTGTGAGAGCGATAACACCAAATATAACACACCTGCTGCCCATTCACACCTGAGATCTTGTAACACTAATGAGTCACATGACACCAGGGAGGGAAAATGGCTAATTGGGCCCAATTTGGACATTTCCACTTAGGGGTGTACTCACTTTTGTTGCCTTTTGGAGGTACACTAACTACTTTACATTGTAGCAAAGTGTTATTTCTTCAGTGTTGTCACATGAAAAGATATAATAAAATATTTACAAAAATGTGAGGGATGTACTCACTTTTGTGAGATACTGTAAATACAAAAATACGATAGGGTGAAATGCTGAATTAACAGTATCTGTGGCTTTCATGTTAAAGAGCTCTGAGGACGCGGTAACCATTCTCGCTTGAGCGCAATTGCGTTTACTTTCAACTCATAATATCAGGGGTAAGCCTGACGCGCACAAACACCTGAGATAAACCCCTTATCGCCTTCATGCAAAAATTTATGCTCCACTTGTAATCTGGCCCAAAATAAGTAGATATAAATACAAAAATACGATAAGGTGAAATGCTGAACTAACAATATCTGTGGCTTTCATGGTAAAGAGCTCTGAGGATGCTGTAATCATTCTCGCTTGAGCGCAATTGCGATTACTTTCAACTCATAATATCAGGGGTAAGCCCGACGCGCACAAACACCTGAGATAAACCCCTTATCGCCTTCACGCAAAAATTTATGCCCCACTTGTAATCTGGCCCAAAATAAGTAGATATAAATACAAAAATACGATAAGGTGAAATGCTGAACTAACAATATCTGTGGCTTTCATGGTAAAGAGCTCTGAGGACGCTGTAATCATTCTCGCTTAAGTGTAATCCCATTTGCTTTCAACTCATAATACCAGGGGTAAGCCCGAAAAGCACAAACACCTGCGTTAAACCCCTTATTGCTTGCATGCAAACATTTGTGCTTCACTTATAATCAGTCCCAAAATTAGTAGATATAAATACAAAAATATGATAAGGTGAAATGCTGAACTAACAATATCTGTGTCTATCATGGTTAGTGGCTAAGAAACATCCTGACTCTACATAAATAAAATACTGAGCATTTATAACCTGAAGAACAAAGAATTAACCATTTAATATTTCTCATGAAACTCGATATAGCATTATGAACAACTTACTATAGTCATGCGAACATTGCATTCACAAACCTGGGCACATCATAGTAAAATTCTTAAAGACAGTTCCTAGCTCAGTTTAATAAGTAATTATGACCTAGAAAGAGCATTATTTAAAGAGACATTAAACACAAATTATAAACTACATGATTATTAATGAAGACAACAGAAAGAGGCTCCTACGGAACAATAATCACTGTGAAACCCACTAACTGAGGCTAAAGCAGCTGGTGTTTCACCAGCCACAAAAACACACCAACCACAGCGTGTATAGCACAGAAGAGAAAAATTATCCAAGTGTATGGGTAGCCAATAAGTTCAAGGCAACAATACCAACGTAACACTAGTTCAAATAAAAATTCAAAATTTATTTCCGAACTTAAAAACTTACAGATCAGTGGACACAAACAGAGAAGTGTAGGTAACTTGGAACATAGCCTACATGACTGCAGCTTTATTTGTTAAATGAGTATATTTTTTATGTTTATTATTTTCACAGATTTCCCTGTTCTCCGAAACAAAAGAACCCCTGCTAACCAATCACACACTGATATTCAGATATAACACAAACCCTGTTTTCACATGTGCATACTGAGGTAGCCTGCCCTCTTGTATTTCCTTATGGTGGTTTAACACTGATTCAGCTTAGTTACTACTACAAAGAAATATTTTCTTATCATGATTGTTGATGCAAAAATGATAATCCCACCTTTTAAAAACATGTGAGATCATAGAAGCTTAGGGAGGGAGAGAAAAGAAAACAAAAGCTCACATAAATGTGAAACAAGCACAAAAGGCTGCAAAATAAATATTTATTGCAAAATTGTTTCACTTGTAATAATGAAACATGTTATGCATTGTTGAAATGTCAATTTTAATGGTGCTTTAAGCCATTTACTTAACTTAAACGTTATCATGACTAAAGTATAAGAGGTCAGCAAATAGTTTCTATGACAAATACAAATTAACAGTTATCATTCAAGGAAAGAAAAAAAAAATTGCAAAAAAGATAAGACAAGGATCACACTTTAGATGCAATATACAATGTTTTAAATTGGCCACTTAACCAACTCCTGGTCATAACCAGAACTGCATGTAATAGGGGTTATTCATCACAAGATTGTCTGTACTTTGGAAAGTCTCTCAAGAAGGAGATGGACAGTATAGGTAGGTGGGAAACATTACTCATTTAACTTATAGTGACCAAATTCAACAACTGAGATTTCTGGGGAACTGACAAGCCACACTTAGAAAGACTTTGTAACAGTTTTCCATGTCCAGCTTGCAATACCACTGTATAGCGTGGGTATCCGAATCATACAAAGTCAGATCATAGATTAAAGTAAGCTGTAGGTGTCATGAGATGCAGGACACAGCAAAGATAGTACAACTAATATATTGTTAAGTTTACCCTGCGCAAATAAGGTACCTTTAGCTCTCCTCGATAGGTTCCCTAGTGAATCTCAAAGATATCAGTAATGTGAGTATGTGAGGGGAGCGCCAAAAAGGCTTACCGCTAGATTTGGAGTTTTGTCGGTAACGACCCGAAAAACTAACGCCGGCTTTTTTCTGGCCGCACCATAAAAATAACTCTGGTATTGAGAGTCCACATAAAGGCTGCGTTAGGCTCCAAAAAAGGAGCGTAGAGCATTTTTAACGCAGCTTCAACTCTCGATACCAGAGTTGCTTACGGACGTGGCCAGCCTCAAAAACGTGCTCGTGCACGATTCCCCCATAGGAAACAATGGGGCTGTTTGAGCTGAAAAAAAAACCTAACACCTGCAAAAAAGCCGCGTTCAGCTCTTAACGCAGCCCCATTGTTTGCTATGCGGTAACCCTTCCTAAGTCTGCACTTAACACTCTAACATGTACCCCGAGTCTAAACACCCCTAACCTTACACTTATTAACCCCTAATCTGCCGCCCCCGCTATCGCCGCCCCCTGCATATTATTATTAACCCCTAATCTGCCGCTCCGTAAACCGCCGCTACTTACATTATCCCTATGTACCCCTAATCTGCTGCCCTAACATCGCCGACCCCTATATTATATTTATTAACCCCTAATCTGCCCCCCACAACGTCGCCTCCATCTGCCTACACTTATTAGCCCCTAATCTGCCGACCGGACATGAGCGCTACTATAATAAAGTTATTAACCCCTAATCCGCCTCACTAACCCTATAATAAATAGTATTAACCCCTAATCTGCCCTCCCTAACATCGCCGACACCTAACTTCAATTATTAACCCCTAATCTGCCGACCGGAGCTCACCGCTATTCTAATAAATGTATTAACCCCTAAAGCTAAATCTAACCCTAACACTAACACCCCCCTAAGTTAAATATAATTTAAATCTAACGAAATTAATTAACTCTTATTAAATAAATTATTCCTATTTAAAGCTAAATACTTACCTGTAAAATAAATCCTAATATAGCTACAATATAAATTATAATTACATTGTAGCTATTTTAGGATTAATATTTATTTTACAGGTAACTTTGTATTTATTTTAACCAGGTACAATAGCTATTAAATAGTTAAGAACTATTTAATAGCTAAAATAGTTAAAATAATTACAAAATTACCTGTAAAATAAATCCTAACCTAAGTTACAATTAAACCTAACAATACACTATCAATAAATTAATTAAATAAACTACCTACAATTACCTACAATTAACCTAACACTACACTATCAATAAATTAATTAAATACAATTGCTACAAATAAATACAATTAAATAAACTAACTAAAGTACAAAAAATAAAAAAGAACTAAGTTACAAAAAATAAAAAAATATTTACAAACATTAGAAAAATATTACAACAATTTTAAACTAATTACACCTACTCTAAGCCCCCTAATAAAATAACAAAGCCCCCCAAAATAAAAAAATGCCCTACCCTATTCTAAATTACTAAAGTTCAAAGCTCTTTTACCTTACCAGCCCTGAACAGGGCCCTTTGCGGGGCATGCCCCAAGAAATACAGCTCTTTTGCCTGTAAAAAAAAACATACAATACCCAAGCCCCCCAACATTACAACCCACCACCCACATACCCCTAATCTAACCCAAACCCCCCTTAAATAAACCTAACACTAAGCCCCTGAAGATCATCCTACCTTGTCTTCACCATACCAGGTTCACCGATCGGTCCAGAAGAGCTCCTCCGATGTCCTGATCCAAGCCCAAGCGGGGGGCTGAAGAGGTCCATGATCCAGCTGAAGTCTTCATCCAAGCAGGGCAGAAGAGGTCTTCCATCCGATTGAAGTCTTCATCCAAGCGGCATCCATCCGGAGCGAAGCGGCAGCATCCTGAAGACCTCCACCGCGGAACATCCATCCTGGCCGACGACTGAACGACGAATGACGGTTCCTTTAAATGACGTCATCCAAGATGGCGTCCCTCGAATTCCGATTGGCTGATAGGATTCTATCAGCCAATCAGAATTAAGGTAGGAATATTCTGATTGGCTGATGGAATCAGCCAATCAGAATCAAGTTCAATCCGATTGGCTGATCCGATCAGCCAATCAGATTGAGCTTGCATTCTATTGGCTGTTCCGATCAGCCAATAGAATGCAAGCTCAATCTGATTGGCTGATTGGATCAGCCAATCGGATTGAACTTGATTCTGATTGGCTGATTCCATCAGCCAATCAGAATATTCCTACCTTAATTCCGATTGGCTGATAGAATCCTATAAGCCAATCGGAATTCGAGGGGCGCCATATTGGATGATGTCATTTAAAGGAACCGTCATTCGTCGTTCAGTCGTCGGCCAGGATGGATGTTCCGCGGTGGAGGTCTTCAGGATGCTGCCGCTTGGCTCCGGATGGATGCCGCTTGGATGAAGACTTCAATCGGATGGAAGACCTCTTCTGCCCCGCTTGGATGAAGACTTCAGCCGGATCATGGACCTCTTCAGCCCCCCACTTGGGCTTGGATCAGGACATCGGAGGAGCTCTTCTGGACCGATCGGTGAACCTGGTATGGTGAAGACAAGGTAGGATGATCTTCAGGGGCTTAGTGTTAGGTTTATTTAAGGGGAGTTTGGGTTAGATTAGGGGTATGTGGGTGGTGGGTTGTAATGTTGGGGGGCTTGGGTATTGTATGTTTTTTTTTACAGGCAAAAGAGCTGTATTTCTTGGGGCATGCCCCGCAAAGGGCCCTGTTCAGGGCTGGTAAGGTAAAAGAGCTTTGAACTTTAGTAATTTAGAATAGGGTAGGGCATTTTTTTATTTTGGGGGGCTTTGTTATTTTATTAGGGGGCTTAGAGTAGGTGTAATTAGTTTAAAATTGATGTAATATTTTTCTAATGTTTGTAAATATTTTTTTATTTTTTGTAACTTAGTTCTTTTTTATTTTTTGTACTTTAGCTAGTTTATTTAATTGTATTTATTTGTAGCAATTGTATTTAATTAATTTATTGATAGTGTAGTGTTAGGTTAATTGTAGGTAATTGTAGGTATTTTATTTAATTTATTTATTGATAGTGTAGTGTTAGGTTTATTTGTAACTTAGGTTAGGATTTCTTTTACAGGTAAATTTGTAATTATTTTAACTATTTTAGCTATTAAATAGTTCTTAACTATTTAATAGCTATTGTACCTGGTTAAAATAAATACAAAGTTACCTGTAAAATAAATATAAATCCTAAAATAGCTATAATATAATTATAATTTATATTGTAGCTATATTAGGGTTTATTTTACAGGTAAGTATTTAGCTTTAAATAGGAATAATTTATTTAATAAGAGTTAATTAATTTCGTTAGATTTAAATTATATTTAATTTAGGGGGGTGTTAGTATTAGGGTTAGACTTAGCTTTAGGGGCTAATCCATTTATTAGAATAGCGGCGAGATTCGGTCGGCAGATTAGGGGTTAATACTTGAAGTTAGGTGTCGGCGATGTTAGGGAGGGCAGATTAGGGGTTAATACTATTTATGATAGGGTTAGTGAGGCGGATTAGGGGTTAATAACTTTATTATAGTAGCGCTCAGGTCCGGTCGGCAGATTAGGGGTTAATAAGTGTAGGCAGGTGGAGGTGACATTGAGGGGGGCAGATTAGGGGTTAATAAATATAATATAGGGGTCGGCGGTGTTAGGGGCAGCAGATTAGGGGTACATAAGGATAACGTAGGTGGCGGCGCTTTGCGGTCGGCAGATTAGGGGTTAATAAGTGTAGGCAGGTGGAGGCGACGTTGAGGGGGGCAGATTAGGGGTTAATAAATATAATATAGGGGTCGGCGGTGTTAGGGGCAGCAGATTAGGGGTACATAAGGATAACGTAGGTGGCGGCGCTTTGCGGTCGGCAGATTAGGGATTAATAAGTGTAGGCAGGTGGAGGCGACGTTGAGGGGGGCAGATTAGGGGTTAATAAATATAATATAGGGGTCGGCGGTGTTAGGGGCAGCAGATTAGGGGTACATAAGGATAACGTAGGTGGCGGCGCTTTGCGGTCGGCAGATTAGGGGTTAATAAGTGTAGGCAGGTGGAGGCGACGTTGAGGGGGGCAGATTAGGGGTTAATAAATATAATATAGGGGTCGGCGGTGTTAGGGGCAGCAGATTAGGGGTACATAAGTATAACGTAGGTGGCGGTCGGCAGATTAGGGGTTAAAAATTTTTTTTGAGTGTCGGCGATGTGGGGGGACCTCGGTTTAGGGGTACATAGGTAGTTTATGGGTGTTAGTGTACTTTAGAGTACAGTAGTTAAGAGCTTTAGAAACCGGCGTTAGCCCAGAAAGCTCTTAACTACTGACTTTTTTCCTGCGGCTGGAGTTTTGTCGTTAGATGTCTAACGCTCACTTCAGAAACGACTCTAAATACCGGAGTTAGAAAAATCCCATTGAAAAGATAGGATACGCAATTTACGTAAGGGGATCTGCGGTATGGAAAAGTCGCGGCTGAAAAGTGAGCATTAGACCCTATTTTGAGTGACTCCAAATACCGGTGGTAGCCTAAAACCAGCGTTAGGAGCCTCTAACGCTGGTTTTCACGGCTACCGCCAAACTCTAAATCTAGGCCTTAGGTAGGTAAAAGGATAGCCTCAATTACTAATGGGCAATAGAATATACAGTTTTAATAAAATATTATACAGTCTATTACAATAACATACATGGATCGATGTCTACAAAAATGTAAAAACAAAGTCACAGTTATAAAATCACAGTAATCGATATTGCATATAAATATAGACAGTATCAAAATAACAAGCTGCTGAGTGTAATTTATAATAAAGTGAAACACAAAATTGCTCCTATTACGAAAGCAGTCTTTTTCTTGATAGGATGTGATGTCTTAAATGCTCAAATAGTTAAAGATAATTTTCCTGAATCCAAATTAGTCCCCAATCCAAATTAGTCAATAGGGATGCAAAAATGCTTGTAAGTGATGAAAAAACATGAGTGAAAAAATATCAAAAATGTCAAAAAATGTTTGTGAAAAGTGTTATAACAAAAATGGTGACAAAAGAATAATACAAATATGCCAATGTTAGAAGGATGGTGTAGTGAGTTCCTTGTGTCTTCGAAAGTCCATAAATATCACAACGTGTGACTGTCCCTCCATCAGTAAGGACTACATAAGACCTTGTTTCTGGAGAGCATCCAATTACCATAGCAGGTGTCTTCCATTTCTTCTCATCATCCAGTTTAATTCTGACACTTTGCCCCGCATTCAGCTCCTGCAAGGGCCTCACAGAATGTCTCCTGTCGTAGAAGAATCGATAGCCCCTTTTTGCCTCTTCATCCCTCCTAAGGACTTCGTCCCGAGGAATAGAGCTAGTTGGCTGGAAGACACCCACAGAGGGTAAGGTGGTGCGAATCTGGCATCCTAGCATCAGCTGTGCCGGGCTAAACCCTGTGGCTTGAATGGGAGTCGCCCTATAGGACAAGAGGGCCAGGTACGGCTCGATTGCTTCAAAATGAATTTTGTTGTTTGAACTGCCCTTTCAGCCATTCCATTGGCCTGCGGGTAATGTGGACTTGACGTGGAATGTATAAAATCATATTCCCTGCTAAAAGAACTGAACTCTGTGGAAGCAAACTGCATTCCGTTATCACTCACCAACTCCATTGGTATGCCCCACCGGGTGAACAAGCTCTTGAGATGAGTGATAATGGCTTGACTTGTGATTTCATTCAAAGGTGCAATTTCCAAATACCTGGAATAGTAGTCGATCACAACTAGGAACTTTTTCCTGTGCAGTTTGCACAAATTAGCAGCTAGCGGAGTAGAAATCAAGGGCTCCCTTCTCTGAGTAGGCCGGCGTTCCCAGCAAAAAGCACATTTATACACATGGCTTGCAATGTCGGAACTGATCCCAGGCCACCATACAGCCGTAGCTGCCCTTTCTCTGAATCCTGTTTAACAACATCTCCTGCCTCATACTGACAGGAATAACAATGCGGTCCTGGAACAGAACCAACCCATCCAGCTCCGTGAGCTGCAACCTTTCTGACTGGTAAGAGCTTAAAGACATCCAGGCTGCCCGACTCTTGGGCCAACCTTCTTTTATGTACTTTATAACTTCTTGAAGGTCTGTATCTAAATATGTCTCTTTCTTTATTTGCTCTAGCTTCCCTGAAAAGATGGGCTTGGAGGCCAGAACTGAATCTACATACACTTTCACATCCGATTCCGTTGAAGACTCTTTAGCAGCAGCCAGCGGGAGCCTGGATAGTGTATCTGCCACAACCAGTTGTTTCCCCTGAACGTTGAATCTGAGCAGCCTCATTAGAAGTCTCTGGCATCTTAGGGGTGTTTTGTCAATATCATAGGAGTTGATTAGAAGGACTAGTGGTTTATGATCAGTCTCCAGACTAAATTTCTCTAAACCCACTAGGTAACACTGAAAGCGCTCACAGGCCCAAACTGCAGCCAGGCACTCTTTCTCAATTTGGGCGTATTTTGATTCAGCAGCCGTCAGTGTGCGGGAACAGTAGGCGATGGGCTGTAGTTTGTTTTCATTCAGCTGCAGGAGGGCGACCCCTAACCCATAACTGCTTGCATCAGCATTAACCACAGTCTTTTTGGGAGGGTCATAGAACCCCAACACTGGGGCAGACCCCAGCAGGGACTTGACCTGCATAAAAGATTCTTCCTGTGAAGGTCCCCAGACCCAGGCAACATCTTTATTTAGCAACTCTGTGATAGGGTGTAGTATTGTGGATAAATCTGGAAGGAACCTGCCCACATAATTTACAAGGCCCAATATTTGTCTCAGATCATGTACATCAGAAGGATTTTTCATCTGTTCAATAGCACAACTTTTCTCGGGGTCTGGCTTGATGCCACCCCCATTGATGATATGCCCAAAGTAACATAACTCAGCTTTCCCAAAATGGCATTTCTCTTTGTTTAGCTTCAGCCCAGACTCTCTGATAGTCTGCAGCACACAGCTCAATCGCTGATCATGTTCCTCCATTGTAGACCCATACACTAAGATGTCGTCCATGACGACTGCCGTGCCCATGTGGTCTCTTAGGAGAGAACTCATTTCTCTTTGGAAGATTTCAGGAGCAGAGGATATCCCGAAGGGGAGTCTGCAAAAACAAAACCGACCTACTGGTGTAATGAAGGTAGTCAGTTTGCGGCACTTTGGATCTAGAAGCCAGAAGCCGCTAGATGCATCCAATGTAGAGAACTTCGCCCACGTCAATTTCTGAGCTATTTCTTCAAGTGTCGGCAGCACATATATCTCTCTCTCTTCACCGCCTCATTCAGCCTTTTCAAGTCTATGCAGATGCGTACCTTCCTGTTTTTCTTTGCAACAGGCACAATGGGGGCACACCAGTCAGTTGCTTCAACAACCTCTTCAATAACCCCCATATTCTTCATACGCAGAAGCACCTTCTCCACTTGAGGCATGATCAATGCAGCCACCAGGACTATGGACTTTTGTTGTAACTTTCGCCAGCTGGGGCTGTCAAGGCAGTTTCATTAACGCTGCAAGAGACATTACAGTGATGTCTGCTCCTGTGTCAATCTTAAAGGCAACTTTGGCTCCCATTAAGTAAGAGTAACCCTCCAATCATCTTCTGAACCTGGCCGTTCAACAACAGACCCCACAAAGGACACTTCTTGACCCTCCTGGTCGCTATCCACCTGCATCTCCTTAATATATTCATTCTTATACACCACTTCAAAATGGCCCATCCTATTACATTTTCTACATCTTTGGTCTTTAGCAGGGCATATGACACTCTGATTATGGGCACGGTTGCACCGTGTGCATCGGGCATGCTGCGCCCATCCACTTCTAGGCCTATAGTTCATACAGGCTGCACACAAATGACTCCACAGATTCTCCCACACGCTGAGCACGTTTGTGAAAACAAGCCCTCTCATGAATCACATTTCTTCTGGACATAAAGTGGGCACTGAGTTTATTCATAACTATTTTAAAGTCAAATTCTTCCCCTTCTTGGAAAGTAAAAGTATTGAACACTGGCTCCACATCTTTCCCCATAGAGTATAAAAAAGAATTAACTTATACTTCATTACTCTCCTTGTCCAGCTTGGAATCAATCCTGAAGCGCTGAAACCGCTGACGCCATGTGGGCAAAGCTGCAGGCTGAGAGAAATCAAAAGGCTCAGGTGGGGTAAACTTTGACATCGTCATCGATCAGGAAACAGAAGCGCAGGCAAGAATTTCTGACACCATGTCATGAGATGCAGGACACATGGAGGACACAGCAAAGATGGTACAACTCTATTTTATTGTAGAGCATGGAAATATACATCTGGTAGCATTGATCTCACTAACTAACTGCGACACAGACAAGCGGACCTAAGCCCCGCCCCCAATCTGGTGATGTCACTTCCTACTCTCATCACAGTAGGTTTGTCTCCGGTAAATGCTCAGTCGATTTTTCACTCTCGTTAGCACAGAGTCCCCATAATTGAGCTCCAGACAAGACAAATTGTGAGATCTGAATAAAGGTCTGTGCAAAAAACTTGTAAAGTCTCCACTGATAAACCCTCTCCAAAACAGGGAACTATATTCTCATTTAGTATAGTTTCCATTAATGCAGACTCCATTTGTTTCTTCTCATGGGATACGGAGGTAGTTAAATCCTGACTAGGTGTCCCCAGCATTGAAGTTACAGCAGATATTAGACTTAGTTCCATGCTTTGGAAGTGTTGATGAAGAAACTGTTTAACTGAGTGCTTCCAAACATCAATTGCTGCCATGATAGTAACTCCTGTTACACCTCAATAGTAGAAGGGTTAGGGAATATTAAAGCATTTATGCACACAAAATTATCACTCCAATTCTTGCAGTCTAAACTCGACTGTTTATCCGGATAACTGGGGTCAATATTAAATGATTTAGTATAGGTTGGCACCCAAGTCTCGAATGGTCTGGACTGAGGCTCCCACCGAGGCTATATTGACAATATTGGTATTGATCAGTGTAATAACAGTTGCTGATTAGTAGGATATGCTGTAAGTAGGTAGATGAGTCTTGTGGCCTCTGATTATCTGAGGTTTATCATAGTGTTATACGGAGCCCCCTCCCAGTATTGCATCTAATCATGGCGGCCACCCAGACCCCCCCCGGATTAGGTAATATTTTTATGTACAGTTTTGTTTTATTCCGATTTCTACTGTGCACCTTAAATATTGTTTCCTGTGCAATGTCAATACAATTTTAAATTTTTTCCATAACATTTTTGCAGAACAATGTTATTATGATTTTGATGCAATTAAACAGTAATTTTTACTGTGTATTTTTCTTTCAATATTTCATATGTTTTTATTTTCCTAATGTAATGTAAACACTGCCTTCACATTCTTAAAAGCAGGAAATACCCCTTTGTAAGGCACACTGTTCTCCAGGTAAAAGTTGTCTTTAGAGACTTAAGAGAGGGCCTCATAGTACAGTCGATTTCTTTAAAAAAAATCTCACAATCCCAGAGAGCTTTAGATAATTGGGTCCTTAGTCTCCTCCAATATTTCATGCAAATTTGCATAATGAGAGAAAAATCATTGGGATCCTTAACAACTTGTTGCATAGCACACTATAAAAACACCCAAAATATTTTTGATTACAATAAATAAAGGATATAAGAAGTGAATTGACTTTTCAAAATCCATTTATCACCATATAACTGAGTCAATCAGAAAACCCTTTATCATAAAAAAGTGTGGGTACGTTTTTTGCACTTTGAGTGATCCACTTTATATTTCTATTGATATCCCTTCACTTGATTTCCTTATTTTCAAAGTACCGAATGATAAATTCCCTGAAATTAAAGAGACAGTCTAGTCAAAATGAAACTTTTATTAATCAGATAGGGCATTACAGCAACTTTTCAAATTACTTTTATCATCAAATTTGTTTTGTGTTCTTGGTATTCTTTGTTGAAAGCTAAACCTAGGTAGGCTCATATGCTATGACAGTTTTTCACATTCTAAGCAGTAATATCTGAGATTTAGATGCCCTGACAGCACTAGTTATCTGAGGTTATATCGCAAGGAGGAAGGAATAATAGCACCTATAACAGCATATAGGGCTAGATTAATCAGCCATTAAAACTGGCTTGTTATCGCTGCCGCAAGCTCCCGGTAGCAATTTGCGCTTATAAAATAAACCAGAGATCAGATTTGTGGTAAATTTTATAAATGTGCCCCAAATGCCCCAAAAATACTGTCTAGTATATTTTATTAGAACATTACTGCACTAGGAAGTATTTTGGGAGTGGGGCATTAGGAAAAAAATGGTGCCTTTACATTGTGGTATATAGGAACTGTGAGTTCCCTGTAAATATATATGTAAATGCTTTTATACATATATATTTATGTGTTAATATTGGTATATACACATATTAATACATAAATATATATGAATATAAGCATATACATATATATTTTAGAGTGCTGCCATCTCTGTGCTACTTACCCCCTTCCCTGTGCGATGTTCTAATGCCGTCACAGAGCCAATGGAATTGGGCTCTCATGAGCGCAAAGCATCCCAGCAATGCAAACACGAGCTTGCATCCACATTGCTGAAAACTTTTAATACCAGCGCTGGTATTAGACAGTGGAGCGCAAAAAACATTGCTTTCATGAATCTGGCCTATAATTTCTTATTCACAATAAATGCCACATTGACTCTCCTTTTAAATTTTAGATAATTTACATTATTCAGCTTACCTTTCAACCATTCATTCCAAGGGGCTGATTTATGAAAGTGCAGACGGACATGATCTGCTGTAGCGATCATGTCCACCGTACATTGATAAATGCCGACAGCATACGCTGTAGGCATTTATCATTGCACAAGCAGTTCTGATGAACTGCTTGTGCAATGCTGCCCCCTGCAGATTCGCGGCCAATTGGTTGCTAGCAGGGGGTGTCAATCAACCTGATTTTATGTGATCAGGCGGATTGCTGTCCGTCGCCTCAGAGGAGGCGGACGAGTTAAGGAGCAGCGGTCTTAAGACCGCTGCTTCTTAACTCCTGTTTCCAGCGAGCCTAAAGGCTCGCGCGGAAACAACTGCATAAAGCTCCATTCGGAGCTCGATGAATCGGCCCCCTTGTCTTTAGTATTTTAATCTGATACTGTAATAGAACAACTTCATCACCGGTACTAGAAGTAAGATAAGCTAATGAAGGGGAATCATTTTCCTTCACAAGTGACACTATTTCCTTGAAATGTCTGGAAAATGTAAATTAACCATAAATAAAAGTTCTTTCTCAAGAATAAGAAGAAAGTTTATACCAATTCCATACTATACAACAATGCTGTAACATTTCCAAATATAAATAATTCATTAACGTGTGTTGGTGCAAATCTGAGTGTAATGACTGCAACAAAATGCAATAAAAAATTACACATTTCAAATAAAAGAGGTAATTAATTTATATTTTACATTAAAATATACATTTTTATTCTTTTTGTCACTAGTCAGACTGATATTTTTTAAACAGCTGAACTACAGATGAAGCCCACACTTTAAATGGTTTTTCTCAGGGCTTGACTTTGGGATCTTTTTTGGGAGACTTCTTAGAATAACTCACTTGAGTGGCCAGGTTTTGAATATCAGGTCCTTGGTCTCCAGTGTAAGTGATGAGCATTTTTCTTTGATTCATTGAGTACTAGCAAAGGTACCTGCCCTCAGGAACACATAGTAAAGAATTAAATATTTATATTTATTTATTTTTACATAGATACTGCTCAGTATACAGCTCCCATAAAAACAGCAACAATTGTTATGAAAGGGCTTATTTTATGGAATAGAGAATCATTAATCAGAACTACAGGTAGTTGCTTTTTTTTTTTTAAATAAAAAATAAACGACCATCTGTCATATTGACTAAAATCATCTGTTTTTTTCTCTTGAGTTCATATACTTACTAGACATGAGAAGTGAGATATGTGGATTGGCTCCATAAAATAAAATAAAACAGGATCTAGAGAAGTTTTATAAAGCAAGATAAATTTTATTTCATCTAAATTAAATGAAACCTATTGGCACGAAACATAATTTTGTCTAAGATTTAAAAATAAAGAATAATTCATTAACCCTTAAACTGCTGTGCAATTTCCATCCCTGTGATGAGCTGTTTTGCAGTTTTTAGGAGCTGCTCATATTAAGGCCCTTCTGTAGATTATTTTTTTCAGTGAGAAACTAACAAATAATAATAAATATCTTTTTTTTTTTAGGAGACCAGGAAAATTCCATTTGTAACATCGTTACATTTTCTTTCAATCTGTGGGACTTGGAGGTTTCTAGGGTTTAAGGGAGCTGAGATCGAAGGGTTTGAACACCAACCACACCCTCCAGCTCCGTTAAGCCCTCTTTACCTTGCCGGCCCTTCTGGGTTACAGGGACTTAGTGATGTCACTACGCACATGTGACTTCACAGAAATCCCTGCATTTCCTGAGTGATGCTAGACCACCAGGGATTAGGTAGGAGTGTGAGGGGGGACATGATGAGCTCTGAAAGTGCCCCCTATTTGCATGATCGCACGTGATCATTATCTACAGTAAATACATTGTGCAGATTACGATCCTTTGTCATGCACGCTTAAAGTGTTAATTAAATAAGGTAAATGTCATGCAGTCATTTACCTATGGTCTACAACATGCCAGTGCTTTATCTAACTGTCTTGTAAAGTAAGTTAAAGGTGGGATTGCTGTGGCTTCAAAATTACAAAACAAGTTGGGGCATATAGATTCACTAAAACTTTCTGTTCTTGCAAGGGCTGTCAGAGAGACTTGAATGAACAGAGCTGTACTTTCATAAGTACTTCCAAGATTCTATCTGCTAACTCTCACTAAGGGGTAGAATTGGGACAAAAGAAAGATGTTTTTTGTTTTTCAGATGGTTTTCATACTGGCCAGACTATTAAAGGGACAATCTACTCCGAAAATTTTTATTGTTTCAAAAAAAAGATACTCCCTTAATTACCCATTCTCCAGTTTACCATAACCAACACGGTTATGGTAATATACTTTTTACTGCTGTGATTACCTTGTAGCTAAGCCTCTGTATGCCCCCTTATTTCAGTTCTTTTAACAGACTTGCATTTCAGAAAATCAGTGCTGACTCATACCTTCATGGGAGTGAGTACAATTTAATCTATATGGTCCACAGGAACGGTCAAAATGCACTGAGATAAAAGGCGAGAGCTTAGAAATTAGGATATGAGCCTACCTAGGTTTAGCTTTCAACAAAGAATACCAAGAGAACAAAGCAAATGTAATAATAAAAGTCAATTAAAAATTGGTTTAAAATCACAATCGCATCTGAATCATGAATGTTTAGTTTGGACTATACTGTCCCATTACAAAGCCACAAAGACAACTTACTCACAGAACAACTCAGCAATATTTCACACTAAACAGAAAGAATGCTTAAATTTAGGAACAAATTTAAATAGAAATAAAATAAAAATCAGGAAGTGATTAGAAGTTAAATCATACCTAAATCATTGCTGTATAATCCAATTTCAATCACGTTGGTATTATACCAATAAAATAAATATTCCTTCCTCCCAATTTGGGGTGGTGAGTGATGCAGACATCTAAACTTCAATACTGTTAAGACTGATGGGTATGATAATTACTGTAACTATGGATTGGATTTTAAAATATTTCATTGCATTTATTTAGCAGATTATTTTTTTCATTTCTATTTACTTATATAGATTCTACCTATTGTACTAAAATTATATGCAACCACTTTTACTTATATTACATTGGAAGTAGGTACCTTTAAATGAAGATTTCAGTATGGCCTCTCTCTAAGTGCAGTATAAAGTAGTATATATGAGTATGGACTAGGGATGCACTGAAATTTTGGCTGCTGAAACATTTCGGCCGAAAATTGTATTTTCGGTTTTCAGAATGTTTGCCTGCTATTTTCAGTAAAATTATTGTGTAGCATATTTCAAATTTGATGGTAGGCTAGAGCTGTTGTTTGAGTTCATTACTTGACTTACTGTTTTGCATATAATAATAGTACTAGAACTAGATAAAGAATATTACAGTAGATTGATATTTAATTTTGTGTAGGGATGCACCGAAATTTCGGTCACAAAAACATTTTGGCCGAAAATGGCATTATTGTTTTTTGTTTTTTCATTTTAGTGTGTTACTTTCAATAAAAATGTGGTTATTTTATTTTATTGCAGTTTTTCAATTCAGATTCATTCATTAAATCATCTGATTACGCAATATATACAGTGGGGTAAAAAAGTATTTAGTCAGCCACCAATTGTGCAAGTTCTCCCACTTAAGATGATGAGAGAGGCCTGTAATTTTCATCATAGGTATACCTCAACTAAGAGAGACAAAATGTGGAGACAAATCCAGACAATCACATTGTCTGATTTGGAAAGAATTTATTTTCAAATTATGGTGGAAAATAATTATTTGGTCAATATCAAAAGTTCATCTCAATACTTTGTTATATATCCTTTGTTGGCAATGACAGAGGTCAAACGTTTTCTGTATGTCTTCACAAGGTTGTCACACACTGTTGCTGGTATGTTGGCCCATTCCTGAATGCAGATCTCCTCTAGAGCAGTGATGTTTTGGGGCTGTTGCTGGGCAACACAGACTTTCAACTCCTTCCAAAGGTTTTCTATGGCGTTGAAATCTGGAGACTGGCTAGGCCACTCCAGGACCTTGAAATGCTTCTTAAGAAGCCACTCCTTTGTTGCCCGGTGGTGTGTTTGGGACCATTGTCATGCTGAAAGACCCAGCCATGTTTCATATTCAATGCCCTTGCTGATGGAAGGAGGTTTGCACTCAAAATCTCACGATGCATGGCCCCATTCATTCTTTCATGTACACGGATCAGTCATCCTGTTCCCTTTGCAGAGAAACAGCCCCAAAGCATGATGTTGCCACCCCCATGCTTCACAGTAGGTATGGTGTTCTTTGGTTGCAACTCAGCATTTTCTCTCCTCCAAACATGATGAGTTGTGTTTCTACCAAACAGTTCTACTTTGGTTTCATCTGACCACATGACATTCTCTGAATCCACTTCTGGATCATCCAAATGCTCTCTAGCATACTTTAGATGGGCCTGGACATGTACTGGCTTAAGCAGGGGGACACGTCTGGCACTGCAGGATCTGAGTCCCTGGCAGCATAGTGTGTTACTGATGGTAGCCTTTGTTACGTTGGTCCCAGCTCTCTACAGGTCATTCACTAGGTCGCCCCGTGTGGTTCTGGGATGTTTGCTCACTGTTCTTGTGATCATTTTGACCCCACGGGGTGAGATCTTGCGTGGAACCCCAGATCGAGGGAGATTATCAGTGGTCTTGTATGTCTTCCATTTTCTAATTATTGCTCCCACAGTTGATTTCTTTACACCAAGCTGCTTGCCTATTGCAGATTCAGTCTTCCCAGCCTTGTGCAGGTCTACAATTTTGTTTCTGGTGTCCTTCGACAGCTCTTTGGTCTTCACCATAGTGGAGTTTGGAGTGTGACTGTTTGAGGTTGTGGACAGGTGTCTTTTATACTGATAACAAGTTCAAACAGGTGCCATTAATACAGGTAATGAGTGGAGGACAGAGGAGCCTCTTAAAGAAGAAGACACAGGTCTGCGAGAGACAGAAATCTTGCTTGTTTGTAGGTGACCAAATACTTATTTTCCACCATAATATGCAAATAAATTATTTCCAAATCAGACAATGTGATTGTCTGGATTTGTTTCGACATTTTGTCTCTCATAGTTGAGGTATACCTATGATGAAAATTACAGGCCTCTCTCATCTTCTTAAGTGGGAAAACTTGCACAATTGGTGGCTGACTAAATACTTTTTTGCTCCACTGTATATATATATATATATATTTTTTTTTTTAAATAGTGGTGAGGTTCATTTCATAGAAAGTCATTAAGCTTGCCTTAAAGCTACTCAAAAAGCTAGTATATGCACACCTATCCCATTTGCTTACATTACATAAAAGAAGTTTTGAATTTTGTATTTTTTGCTACAATTTTAAATTCATATTTAAACACTATGCTGTACACTTAAAATATTTTTTTTTAAATCAATAAATGGCCATAATAGTAAAAACATCACATGCTCTAATTCGTTAAACCCTACACTACTATGTGTTTAACCCCCACAAAGAGGTTAAACACACATTAGAAGTGCTGCTCGGGACCCGTGGAGCACTGCAGGTCTTGAGGGGAAGCCGTTTATAATCTAACCAGCAGAACTAGTTGCACTACAGCTGCTAATTTGATCACCGTTGTGTTCTTGTTGGAACCAGCAGTGCTCCGCAGGCTCTTTGAAGGGGTTAAACACTCAGTAGTGTAGGGTCAATAGTCTTAAAATTGCATGCTCTAACAAATCATTTTGAAACTATTATGGCCCTTTAAATATGATTTATTTTCCTGCTGAGTACGTCATTTAAATTAACATTTTGCTGCATATTTTTCATGTAAAATTTTTATTAATATTAATACGATTTCTAATGCGTATTTTAATAATGATTTGTACTTTTCAAACTGCTTATTGAAGTGAGCACTATACAATAATACAGCAGTATAAGTTGTGTTTTTTCTACTACTGATTGTTTTTTATATCAATGACAAAAATGTTTTCACAACAATGCCCCTTTATAGGTACATACAAATACAATAATAATATGCCCTTATGTGTTAGAGCAATTTATTTTTGCATTATTGCTTGCATAAAATTATGCGGCTGAATTAACTCTTGCAAATGGGTTAAATGCATAGTTAAAGTCAGCACCAAACCAGCAATGCAATGCTAGGAGCTTCCTGAAAATATCTGGTGACTCAATTACAGGTGGCATATGGCCTATGTGTATAGGCACCCATCATCAGCTAGCTCTCAGTAGCACAAGGCTGCCCCTAAGTCTACTTAGGTATGGTTCTCAACATAGAATACCAAGAACACAGTACATTTAAAGGGACACTGAACCCAATTTTTTTCTTTCATGATTCAAATAGAGCATGCAAATTTTAATTTGAAAAAGAAGGCATCTAAGCTAAGGAGCCAGCCAATTTGAAGAAAATGTGATAATAGGAGTAAATTAGAAAGTTGCTTAAAATTGCATGCTCTATCTAAATCACAAAAGAAAAAAAATTGGATTCAGTGTCCCTTTAATAACAGATGTACACTGAAACAACTCTTAAAATTAGATGCCCTGTCTGAACTATGAAAGTGTAATTTTCACATACCTGTGCCTTTTAAGTTTTAAATTTCAGGGAACCTTTTTTTTTATAATGTAAACGGACATGAAACCCAAAATATTTCTTTCATGATTCAGGTAGAAAATACAATTTAAAAAGCATGTCAATGTACTTAATTATTTAATTTTCTTCATTCTTCAGATATCCTTTGTTATAGAAATAGCAATTCTCATGGGGTTGCCAATCAAATGAGGAATCTATTTCCAGCCACCAATCAGCAGCTAATGAATCTATTTCCAACCACCAATCAGCAGCTAATGGATCTATTTAGATATGATAACTTGGAAAGTTGTTTAAAATTCCATGATCTTTCTAAATCATGAAATAAATAAATTAGTGTTTCATGTCCCTTTAAATTAGAGCCCTTTTATTAATATATGGGTCTTTTTCTTTGTGCCTTTTTAAAAAAATGTGTGGACATTTATAGTATATATATATAAAAAAAAAAAAAAAAACTTCCGTGTAATTTAAACATTACGTAAAAAGCTTTGGCAATATTATACAAAAAAAATAATTCTGTCATAAAAAAAACTGTTTCATTGTTTTCGCTTCAAAAATTTAGGACAATAATTAGAGGTTTCAGATTTTAATAGACTAGGGAGAAATAAGAATTAGAAACATAATTAACAGAACAGAGGTTAATGAAGCATACAACATAATATCTTATTAATTAAATTAGCAAAATTAAACATGTTCTCCTGAAAAGAAAAGCAATGCTATGCTTCAGAAGGAAGGTTAAATTAAAATTCCACAATAGAAAATGAAATTCACATTGCTGCATATATCTGTGTGACAAATAACTAAAATGTATTCCTTTTTTCCACTGGGCAGATCATGTCAATTTAAATAATTGAAAACCTGATACATAAAAAAATCCCAGAAAAATAAAAGCTGAGTTCTTTATTAAGTTTTAAATCAAGGCAATATGATTACTCCCTTATTATGAGTTCTTAAATCAAAATGGTATATGAGCTTTTAACTTTAGTGTGTTGAATCTGTGGGAATAATAATGAATATTAAAAACAGCATCTAAATGATTCTACACATCTGAATAGAAAATGTGAATATTGCAAAGCTTTAGACTTCTTTTACTATATATTTTTCAATCTCTGTTTCAGTAACCATTGAAATGGTTAAAAATTAATTAAAGGAATAGAAATGTCATAGTTAAAATGTGCGTAGGTGCATTTCATTCTTCAATAGAAGCATTTTTTCAATATACTTAAATTAGAAAAAATGCTTCTAGTAGAATTTATTAATCTTTTCAGTGGCATACACATATATGCCCTGAGGGCAAGTGAATTTAGTATTCAAACACCACACCTTTGCTGAAAGTGAGCAGTACCATCTATGATACAAAGGGCTAGATTACAAGTGGAGCGCTATTTGACTTTTTGGGCACTTCTTCGGGTACCACGCGTATTACAATTGGAAAGTAAAATGTTTTTGATTGCCTGCTAACCTGAAGTGCAGAAACACAAATTTTGAATATCATGACCGCATTAATCTATTCCCCCATGGACTTCAATGGAGCAAGAAAACCCAACTTGTACGCAAACCCAATCACGTTTTCTCAAGGGCGCTTATCGAACATGAAATATGAATATTTCACATTCCAATGTTCTTCACATAGAAGAATATGTTTTATTTATTCATAAATACTGTACATATTTCTAAATATATCTGATGGCATTTTGGTACAAAATATATATATATATATATATATATATATATATACAGTATCTCACAAAAGTGAGTACACCCCTCACAGTTTTGTAAATATTTTATTATATCTTTTCATGTGATACCACTGAAAAAATGACACATTGCTACAAAGTAAAGTAGTAAGTGTACAGCCTATATAACAGTGTAAATTTGCTGTCTCCTCAAAATAACTCAACACACAGCCATTAATGTCTAAACCTTTGGCAACAAAAGTGAGTACACCCCTAAGTGGAAATGTCCAAATTGGGCCCAATTAGCCATTTTCCCTCCAATGTCTCAGGTGGGAATGGGGAGCAGGTGTGTTCAATTTGGTGTTATCGCTCTCACAGTCTCCCATACTGGTCACTGGAAGTTCAACATTGCACCTCATGGCAAAGAACTCTCTGAGGATCTGAAATAAAGAATTGTTGCTCTACATAAAGATGGCCTAGGCTATAATAAGTTTGCCAAGACCCTGAAACTGAGCTGCAGCACGGTGGGCAAGGCCATACAGCGGTTTCACAGGACAGATTCCACTCAGAACAAGCCTCGACATGATCGACCAAAGAGGTTAAGTGCACGTGCTCAGCGTCATATCCAGAGGATGTCTTTGGGAAATAGACATATGAGTGCTGGCAGCATTGCTGCAGAGGTTGAAGGGGTGGGGGTTCAGCCTGTCAGTGCTCAAACCATACGCCGCACACTGCATCAAATTGGTCTGCATGGCTGTCGTCCCAGAAGAAAGCCTCTTCTAAAGATGATGCACAAGAAAGCCCGCAAACACTTTGCTGAAGACAAGCAGACTAAGGACATGGATTACTGGAACCATGTCCTGTAGTCAGATGAGACCAAGGTAAACTTATTTGGTTCAGATGGTGTCAAGCGTGTGTGGCGGCAACCAGGTGAGGAGTACAAAGTCAAGTGTGTCTTTCCTACAGTCAAGCATGGTGGTGGGGGTGTTATGGTCTGGGCCTGCATGAGTGCTGCTGGCACTGGGGAGCTGCTGTTCATTGAGGGAACCATGAATGCCAACATGTACTGTGACATACTGAAGCAGAGCATGATCCCCACCCTTCGGAGACTAAACACACCTCCAAGACGACCCCTGCCTTGCTAAAGAAGCTGAGGGTAAAGGTGATGGACTGGCCAAACATGTCTCCAGGCCTAAACCCTATTGAGCATCTGTGGGGCATCCTCAAATGGAAGGTGGGGGAGCGCAAGGTCTCTAACATCCACCAGCTCTGTGATGTCATCATGGAGAAGTGGAAGAGGACTCCAGTGGCAACCTGTGAAGCTCTGGTGAACTCCATGCCCAAGAGGGTTAAGGCAGTGCTGGAAAATAATGGTGGCCACACAAAATATTGACACTTTGGGCCCAATTTGGACATTTTCACTTAGGAGTGTACTCACTTTTGTTTCCAACGGTTTAGACATTAATGGCTGTGTGTTGAGTTATTTTGAGGGGACACTGTACACTCACTACTTTATATTGTAGCAAAGTGTAATTTCTTCAGTGTTGTCAAATGAAAATATATAATAAAATATTTACAAAAATGTGAAGGGTGTATTTTATTTATATATATATATATGTATATATATATATATATATATATATATATATATATATATATATATATATATATATATATATATATATATATATATATATATTTACAGTCATGGCATATTGGCACCCCTGCATTTTTGTCAGATAATGCACCACTTCGCCCAGAAAATTGTTGCAATAAAAAAATGTTTAGGCATTCTCATGTTTATTTATTTTGTTTGTATTGATATGACACAAAAAAACTGGAGAAAAAAAAGCCAAATCTGACACATTCCACGCAAAACTCCAGAAATAGACTGGACAAAACTATTGGTACCTTCTCAAAATTGTAAGAAATAATGCATTCTAAGTTTGGGATGCTGTATCAATTAACAGGTGCTCACAATATAGAAATCACACCGGCAACCAGTTAGAGTGGTTAAAAATTGATTCAACCTTTCTGTTGTGTGTCTCTGTGTGCCACACTGAGCATGGAGAAGAGAAAGAGCAGCAAACAATTGTCTGAGGATTTGAGAACAAAAATTGGGGAAAGGCATGGACAATCTCATGGTTACAAGTACATCTCCAGAGATCTTAATGTTCCTGTGTCCACAGTGCGCAATATTGTCAAGAGATTTACAGCCCATGGCACTGTAGCTAATCTCCCTGGATATATATATATTGTACTATATATATATATATATATATATATATATATATATACTGTATATAGACTGTATATATATATATATATATATATATATATATAATCACTGCACTAACCCTAGCTAAGTTTATAAGCTGTGTGAACAACGATACTTTGGCGTAAAGGGAACCTGCTGAAAAGCAGACTGAAGTAAAAAGGTGTGTCATCGTGTACTTAATTTGCATATCTTACCCAGAATCCTTTGCTGCATTGGAAACAATGTAATTCAGAGGTTTTCTGTGGGAAAACAAGCCTCTGGGCCTGTCTAGATTTGTTAATGAATTACACAATGAGTTATTTTTTCTATATTTTGTGCGTAGTGGAGGATTTTAAACTCGCCTTTTATCTCTCCCTAATTTAAAATGTTGTTATATATATATATGCTGTGCGTTAGAAATCTGACAAATTCTATAGAGTGGGAAAAAAAGGGAAAATATGCCTGTGCTTACTATTTAAAAGTGAAATAAGAAGTGAAACCATAGCTAGATCGCAACTCCACAAGACATGTGGTGGTTGCGAATTGAAAGTGTCTGGGTGTAGAGTAGTGATGTCGCGAATAGTTCGCCAGCGAATAGTATATGCGATATGCGATGTCCGATCCGCCCCCTATTCGTCATCATTGAGTAATACTTTGACCCTGTACCTCACAGTCAGCAGGCACATTCGAGCCAATCAGCAGCAGACCCTCCCTCCCAGACCCTCCTACCTCCTGGACAGCATCCATTTTAGAATCATTCGGAAGCTGCATTCTTAGGGAGAGGAGGGACAGTGTAGCTGCTGCTGATTGAATAGGGAAATTGATAGCTTGGCTAGTGTATTCAGTGTCCACTACAGTCCTGAAGGACTCATCTGATCTCTGCTGTAAGGACAGCACCCCAAAAAGCCCTTTTTAGGGCTAGAACATCAGTCTGTTTTTTTTTTTCCTGTGTAATCTAATTGCAGTTGCCTGCCTGCAAGCATGTGTGTCAGGCTCACAGCGTATACTGTGGCCACTTGCCCAGTGCCACCACTCATATCTGGTGTAACAGTAGTGTAAATTTAAAAAAAAAAACCTTTTTTGACTGTGAAACATCAGTCTGCTTGTGTAATCTAATTGCAGTTGCCTGCCTGCCAGCGTGTGTGTCAGGCTCACAGCATATACTGTGCCCACTTGCCCAGTGCCACCACTCATATCTGGTGTAACAGTAGTGTAAATTTAAAAAAAAAAAAACTTTTTTGACTGTGCAACATCAGTCTGCTTGTGTAATCTAATTGCAGTTGCTTGCCTGCCAGCGTGTGTGTCAGGCTCACAACGTATACAGGGAGTGCAGAATTATTAGGCAAGTTGTATTTTTGAGGATTAATTTTATTATTGAACAACAACCATGTTCTCAATGAACCCAAAAAACTCATTAATATCAAAGCTGAATATTTTTGGAAGTAGTTTTTAGTTTGTTTTTAGTTTTAGCTATTTTAGGGGGATATCTGTGTGTGCAGGTGACTATTACTGTGCATAATTATTTGGCAACTTAACAAAAAACAAATATATACCCATTTCAATTATTTATTTTTACCAGTGAAGCCAATATAACATCTCAACATTCACAAATATACATTTCTGACATTAAAAAAACAAACAAAAACAAATCAGTGACCAATATAGCCACCTTTTTTTGCAAGGACACTCAAAAGCCTGCCATCCATGGATTCTGTCAGTGTTTTGATCTGTTCACCATCAACATTGCGTGCAGCAGCAACCACAGCCTCCCAGACACTGTTCAGAGAGGTGTACTGTTTTCCCTCCTTGTAAATCTCACATTTGATGATGGACCACAGGTTCTCAATGGGGTTCAGATCAGGTGAACAAGGAGGCCATGTCATTAGATTTTCTTCTTTTATACCCTTTCTTGCCAGCCACGCTGTGGAGTACTTGAACGCGTGTGATGGAGCATTGTCCTGCATGAAAATCATGTTTTTCTTGAAGGATGCAGACTTCTTCCTGTACCACTGCTTGGTGTGTCTTTCAGAAACTGGCAGTAGGACTGGGAGTTGAGCTTGACTCCATCCTCAACCCGAAAAGGCCCCACAAGCTCATCTTTGATGATACCAGCCCAAACCAGTACTCCACCTCCACCTTGTTGGCGTCTGAGTCGGACTGGAGCTCTCTGCCCTTTACCAATCCAGCCACGGGCCCATCCATCTGGCCCATCATGACTCACTCTCGTTTCATCAGTCCATAAAACCTTAGAAAAATCAGTCTTGAGCTATTTCTTGGCCCAGTCTTGACGTTTCAGCTTGTGTGTCTTGTTCAGTGGTGGTCGTCTTTCAGCCTTTCTTACCTTGGCCATGTCTCTGAGTATTGCACACCTTGTGCTTTTGGGCACTCCAGTGATGTTGCAGCTCTGAAATATGGCCAAACTGGTGGCAAGTGGCATCTTGGCAGCTGCACGCTTGACTTTTCTCAGCTCATGGGCAGTTATTTTGCACCTTGGTTTTTCCACACGCTTCTTGCGACCCTGTTGACTATTTTGAATGAAACGCTTGATTGTTCGATGATCACGCTTCAGAAGCTTTGCAATTTTAAGAGTGCTGCATCCCTCTGCAAGATATCTCACTATTTTTGACTTTTCTGAGCCTGTCAAGTCCTTCTTTTAACCCATTTTGCCAAAGGAAAGGAAGTTGCCTAATAATTATGCACACCTGATATAGGGTGTTGATGTCATTAGACCACACCCCTTCTCATTACAGAGATGCACATCACCTAATATGCTTAATTGGTAGTAGGCTTTCGAGCCTATACAGCTTGGAGTAAGACAACATGCATAAAGAGGATGATGTGGTCAAAATACTAATTTGCCTAATAATTCTGCACTCCCTGTACTGTGCCCACTTGCCCAGTGCCACCACTCATATCTGGTGTAACAGTAGTGTACATTTAAAAAAAAATAAAAAATTGCATTTTTGTGTCAGGCTCACAGCGTATACTGTGCCCACTTGCCCAGTGCCACCACTCATATCTTGTTTAATAGTAGTGTAAGTGTACATTTAAAAAAAAAAAACTTTTTGGACTGTTAAACATCAGTCTGCTTTTTTGTGTCAGGCTCACAGTGTATACCGTGCCCACTTCCCCAGTGCCACCACTCATATCTTGTTTAATAGTAGCGTAAGTGTACATTTGAAAAAAAAAAAACCTTTTTGGACTGTGAAACATCAGTCTACTTTTTTGTGTCAGGCTCAACTATGTAATTTTCCGTGGGAGTTTTGCCATGGATCCCCCTCCGGCATGCCACAGTCCAGGTGTTAGGCCCCTTGAAACAACTTTTCCATCACTATTGTGGCCAGCAAGAGTCCCTGTGTGTTTTAAAATTTGCCTGTCCATTGAAGTCAATGGCGGTTCACCTGGTTCGCCCGTTTGCGAACTTTTGCGGAATTTCGCGTTCGCGTTTCGTGAACGCAAAATTTTATGTTCGCGACATCACTAGTGTAGAGGGTTGTTATTTGTTCTCTATTAATCTCTTTATAAATTCCTTTTTAGGACTCCTTCTTAACTTTTTCTAAGAATGTTGCAGTAAAACTATTGTCACATGTGGGCCAAAAAAAAGTCCCTTAGGGATTTCCAATTTCTAACCAAAAACAAAGAGAAAAGAAAAAGTATAGAGCACCTCCTTCTTAACAAAGGGAGATTACATATCACTATTATGCACTTTTAAGCATTTCATAACCTCTTTCTGGTATATACTACAGCTTAAAATAGCTGCAGCTTCAGTATTGCTAGACCAAATGCTACATAACAGCATAGGATATATTTTATTGTATAGCTGATAGTACATAGGAACGTATATCTATGAAAACAAAAACATTAAGTCCTGAAAAAGCTTCTTGATGGAGCCTTTGGGTCAGGAATTGGATTAAAAAAGCTGCAGCTTAATCAGAAAAACAAAAAATGTTCCTTTGATATTAAATTTGTTAAGGCTTGCTAGGATAAGTTACTGATGTAGATCAAATTTTTAGCTCTTTTGCAGGTTAGAGTCATCAGCCATAAAGGGGCACACTTAGAGGCTGATTTATCAAATGCCTGTCTGACCTGATTCGACAGTGCGGATCAGGTCCGACAGACTTCGCTAAATGTGGAGAGTAATACGCTCTCCGTATTCAGCATTGCACCAGCAGGTCACAAAAGAGCTACTGGTGCAACACCGCCCCCTGCAGACTCGCGGCAGGGGTTTGTCAATACGATCGGGTTGAATTGTGGCGATTCCTGTCTGCCTCATCAGAGCAGGCGGACAGGGTTATGGAGCAGTGGTCTTTAGACCGCTGCTTCATAACTGGTGTTTCTGGAGAGTCTGAAGACTCGACAGAAACACGGGCCCACAAGCTCCGTTCGGAGCTTGATAAATGGGACCCTTAGTCTCCAGTGACCTCCCTTTGTTATCTCCTCCTTTAGATAGCAACTCCCGGGTATCTTTACAAAGGGGCCCACAGAACAGTCAATATCTTATCCAATTTCACAGCATTAGATACTAGCTTTCTTAGCTGGAATTACTTCTCAACAGGTAAAGACAAGTAGAGACATACAAAGTATCTGTTAATCAGGAAAAGAGTCTAATAAAGATTTTCCAGTTCCTTATTCCAATTATATAAGATAGACAGTAAGCCCAGCTGTATGTAACAGTTATTGATATAATGTCCCCTTAAACTTCAAGGAACTTTATGCCGTAAATTTACAATGGCTGTCTCTCTTTAGACTGTGTCTTGATCCTTGGTTTAAGTTATTGGGAACCATGAGATAGTTCTGTATATATGAGGGGTACAAAGTTAGCATATAGCATAAAGGAACTTATCTGCAAGCTGTAGTAGTGTTAACTAATTTTGATCCATCCCCATAGGTTGAAAATAGATGAGGGCTTTTCCACCTGAATCCAGGATACAGGAACGTTCAGTTCACCTGGCGAAGCTACCCTGTTTGGGACAGTAGGAAAGTGTCTCCTATCCCTGGTGGCGGTTATTGGAAGAAGCAGTATCCCCCGCTTTCTCTATACTCTAGCCACATTGGGGTCCTGGGAGAGTCCCGGCAGAGAGTTATTAGATAGCTGACTCAGATGGGTGGTGAACAAAATCCTGGTGGGTGCTGTGACGCAGCTCTCAAACCAGTGATGCGAGATTTGCGCATCTACAACGGCTCCTCCCAAAAAAGAAAGCTGGAGAGAGTTTGAAGGCACAGGAGCCGTACCGGAACTTGATTGAATTCCTGAAGTCAGAGTTTACAACGGACATTGTGGAAGCAAGTCTGCTCTCAAACATCAGAAAAATACTAGAAGACCTTTGAAGGGAAATATTTTTAATGCTATCTGGGCTCAAGGATGTGCCACTACCAATCCAAAGTATACAGCAGAAGGGTGTCTCTGCTTGTCTAAGGCTTTTATCAGTAATCACCAGAAATTCTAAAAGACTGCATCCTCCAAAGGATGTTTTCTCTTTCAAGGTTTGCTTGAAAATCCTTTTTATTCACTGCAAAGTCCCGGGCACTTTTTTATAAAGATAATTTTTTAACACACTGTATTATTCCTATTACTGGCCAGTTAATTAGGAATCATAAGTTTTTGGACTATACGTTATCTGTCTCTTGTCAAATAGCACTTTCATTATCTGTCTGTTGCTAAATTACACTTGGGAAAAAAATACACTGATTCCAACTTCGTTTGATACTAAATTGATTTTGCCGCTTTTTAACTATTTAAATGTTGGAAAAAGAATTATCAAGTAAAGAATTTTTATTTAAATCCCTCTGTGGGATATTTGTTTCAGGTTATTCCCTATCTTCTTAAATTTATTTTTATCTAGTAACACAATCATCTGTTACCTTGGTGGTGCTATCCAGTTTTACAGGCCCATTTATCAAGCTCCGTACGGAGCTTGAAGGGCCGTGTTTCTGACGAGTCTTCAGACTCGCCAGAAACACAACTTATGAAGCAGCGGTCTAAAGAGAGCAGGCGGACAGGAATCGCCGGAAATCAACCCGATCGAATACGATCGGGTTGATTGACAGCTCCCTGCTGGCAGCCGATTGGCCATGAGTCAGCAGGGGGCGGCGTTGCACCAGCAGCTCTTGTGAGCTGCTGGTGCAATGTTAAATGCGAAGAGCGTATTGCTCTCCGCATTTAGCGAGGTCTTGCGGACCTGATCCGCAGTGTCGGATCAGGTCCGCAAGCCCTTTGATAAACGGGCCCCTTAGACTTAAAGGGACAGTCTAGTTAAAATTAAACTTTCATGATTCAGATAGGGCATGCAATTTTAAACAACTTTCCAATTTACTTCTATTATTTAATTTGCTCATTTCTTTAGATATCCTTTGTTGAAGTAATAGCAATGCACATGTGTGAGCCAATCACACAAGGCCTCTATGTGCAGCAACCAATCAGCAGCTACTGAGCATATCTAGATATGCTTTTCAGCAAGTGATATCAAGAGAATGAAGCAAATTAGATAATAGAAGTAAATTAGAAAGTTGTTTAAAATGACATGCTCTTTCTAAATCATGAAAGAAAAAAATTGGGTTTCATGTCCCTTTAATCACCCCTGAGGGGGTAGTATAAGCACATCCAAAAGACTTTTGTTTTTAAATTTCTATTTTTATCCAATATTATGGTTTTATTGGCTGTTTTGAAAGTTTAGTGGATAACTACTACCTGCACTTTTTACTCTTTTTTCCTATCTTTTAGATTAAGTTTTGGCAACTCCAATCTGGGTTTTTTATGATTCTGTGTCAGGAGTGTGGTCCTCCTGGTTCTCCTACAATAGTGTCCCTTTTCATTCAGATGGTGGCGTATAGTGCAAGCTGATACATTTGTACCCTGTGCCTAAAGGTCAGCTTGAATTTGTCTGGAAGTTGATCGAGGTTCTTTATCCACCATTCGTTGCAATCTTTGATCAATTTTTCTCTTTTGTCCACATCCAGGGAGATTAGCTACAGTGCCATGGGCTGTAAGCCTCTTGACAATATTGCACACTGTGGACACAGGAACATTAATATCTCTGGAGATGTACTTGTAACCATGAGATTGTCCATGCTTTTCCACAATTTTTGTTCTCAAATCCTCAGACAATTCTTTGCTGCTCTTTCTCTTCTCCATGGTTGAGTCAATTTTTAACCACTCTAACTGGTTGCCGGTGTGATTTCTATATTGTGAGAACCAATAGTGTATATTGTATGCATCCCTGAACAGTAGAGTCTTTAAGGAACTTTGGAAATTTGAAAACTAGGGAAAAGTCTTGTGGAGCGATGCAGAGTTCCAGAAGAGAGGAGGAGAGAAGGAGGTCATGAGCAGAGTGAAGGGGGACAGGAGGGAAAGTATCTGGAGACGAGGTTGGAGATATAGGGGGAAAGAGTGTTATTAAGCACCTTGAATGTCAGGGTCAGAATTTTGTGTTTTATTCTGAAGGTTAGAGGAAGCCAGTGAAGGGATTGGCCGATAGGTGCAGCAGATGAGGAGTGATGTGTAAGGAAGATCAACCTGGTAGAGGCATTTATTATGGATTGTAATGAAGATAGATGGCATCTAGGGAGGCCAGAGAGGATGAAGTTTCAATAGTTGAAATAATGAGAGTGAGGATTAAAGTCTTAGTTGTGTCTTGTATAATGAAGTGGCAAAATTTGGATGTGTCAGGAATTGGCCAAAGACTGGATGTGGAAAGTGAAAAAGAGATCTAAATCAAGTGGGACCCCAAAACTTTGGGCATGTGGGGTTGGGGCATTGATTTTATTATCAACAGTTATAGAAAGTTGGGAGGTAGAGATTTAGGAAGAGGGAGAATATTAGGAAGCTCAGTTTTGGAGAGATTTAGCTTAAGGAAGTGAGAGGACATCCAGGATGAAATATTAGAAACACTGTTAATGACACAAGTGTTTCTGTGGCATGTTGGGGTTCGAAATCCAGATTGCAATAGATCAAGAAGGAAGTTTAATGTAAGGAAATGTGATAAATGTGTATTTATGAGCCTTTCAAGAAGTTTTGAGGCAATGGGCATTAGGGAAATAGGGCAAAAGTTGAATGGGGATGATGGATCAAGAGAAGAATTTTTGAGGATAGGTAGGAATAGTGCATGTTTCAGGGATGAGGGAAATATACCAGTGCTGAGGAGAAAGATTAAAAATATGTGTGAGGATTGGAGTAAGAGTAGTAGAGGGAGGGCAGTAGTTGTAAGGGGATGGGATAATGGGGACAGGTAGTGAGGTGAGATGAAGACATAAGGGCTGATATTTCTTCCTCAGTAGCAGGGTCAAAAATTGATGAATCTGTGGCATTGTGGGTTTTGGACATCAGCGAACGATTGAGGAGGTTGGAGACTGGTAGTATGTGTAGAGATGTAGTTGGCAAAATCTTGAACTGAGAGAGAAGTGGAGATAGGATGTGGGGTGGGAGAAGAAGAATATCAAAAGTGGAGAACAGACATTTTTAGTTTGAAGAAATAGTAGAGAAGTAATCCTCCTCAGAGAGGTTAAGGAGTTTAGGATGAACTTGTAATGAAGAAAGTCAGATAAACACTGGGATTTTCTCCAGTGTTACTCAGCAGTGCGGGATTATCTGCATTGGTAGCGTGTCAGAGGAGTATGCCAGGGATCCTGTCTTATTGCTTCCTAACATCACTATCTAAAAGTCTTTTCACGAGCTGGAGATTTTCTGTGGAACTTCTTACCTTCATTGTAAGACTGACCTCAAGCTTTCTGAGTTCAAATGCTAAATAAAGCAAGATTTGTTCACTGATGAGCATTACCTATTCTCCTAATTTTCTTGTCTCAGATCTCTCACCTTCTTTTTCAGCTGTTACGCATCTACTTCCTTTAGCATGTAAGGTCACTAGCCCACCTATCCCACACATAACTCTGAGTAAAGGCAATATAGACCCCATAGTAACTCAAAGACAGGGCACTCTATACCGTTATCATTCATGTTATTGTCATCTGCTTTTTTACTTCTACCCAATGCACTAATGACATACGACTAGATTTAGAGTTCTGAGGCCAAAGGGGTGCGTTAGCTACGCTTGCTTTTTTTCCCCCGCACCTTTTAAATACCGCTGGTATTTAGAGTTCACAGAAGGGCTGCGTTAGGCTCCAAAAAGGGAGTGTAGAGCATAATTTACCGCCATTGCAACTCTCAATACCAGCGGTGCTTACGGACGCGGCCAGCTTCAAAAACGTGCTTGTGCACGATTCCCCCATAGGAAACAATGGGGCCGTTTGAGCTGGAAAAAAAAGGAACCTTCATTCGTCAGGAGTTCGTCGTGGAGGAAGGATGTTCCAGGTCAGCGAGATGAAGATGGAGCCAGAAGAAAGAAGATTGAAGATGCCGCTTGATAGAAGACTTCAGCCGGATGATGGACCACTTCAGCCCCCGCTTGGATGAAGACATCGCCCGGATAGGAGGAAGACTTCGGCCCCTCTTCTAGACGGATCGGTGATACCCGGCGTGGTGGTGAAGATAAGGTAGGAAGATCTTCAGGGGCTTAGTGTTAGGTTTATTTAAGGGGGGTTTGGGTTAGATTAGGGGTATGTGAGTGGTGGGTTGTAATGTTGGGGGGGGTATTGTATGGTTTTTTTTACAGGCAAAAGAGCAGAATTCTTTGGGGCATGCCTCGCAAAAGGCCCTTTTAAGGGCTGGTAAGGTAAAAGAGCTTTTCAATTTTTATTTTAGAATAGGGTAGGGCATTTTTTTCTTTTGGGGGGCTTTGTTATTTTATTAGGGGGCTTAGAGTAGGTGTAATTAGCTTAAAATTGTTGTAATATTTTTATAATGTTTGTAAATTATTTTTTTATTTTTTGTAACTTAGTTCTTTTTTATTTTTTGTACTTTAGTTAGTGTATTTATTTGTATTTATTTGTAGGTATTTGTATTTAATTTATTTATTGATAGTTTAGTGTTTAATTGTAACTTAGGTTAGGATTTATTTTACAGGTCATTTTGTAATTATTTTAACTAGGTAGCTATTAAATAGTTCTTAACTATTTAATAGCTATTGTACCTGGTTAAAATAAATACAAAGTTGCCTGTATAATAAATATTAATCCTAAAATAGCTACAATATAATTATTATTTATATTGTAGCTATATTAGGGTTTATTTTACAGGTAAGTATTTAGCTTTAAATAGGAATAATTTATTTAATAAGATTTATTTTATTTTGTTTGATAAAAATTATATTTAACTTAGGGGGGTGTTAGGGTTAGACTTAGCTTTAGGGGTTAATACATTTATTAGAGTAGCGGTGAGGTCCGGTCGGCAGATTAGGGGTTAATAATTGTAGGTAAGGTAGCGGCGACGTTGGGGGGGGGGCAGATTAGGGGTTAATAAATATTATGTAGGTGTCAGCGGTGTTAGGGGCAGCAGATTAGGGGTACATAGGGATAATGTAGGTTGCGGCGGTGTGCGGTCGGCAGATTAGGGGTTAAAAAAATTTAATAGAGTGGCGGCAATGTGGGGGCCTCGGTTTAGGGGTACATAGGTAGTTTATGGGTGTTAGTGTACTTTAGAGCACAGTAGTTAAGAGCTTTATGAACCGGCGTTAGCCCAGAAAGCTCTTAACTCCTGGCTTTTCTCTGCGGCTGGAGTTTTGTCGTTAGATTTCTAACGCTCACTTCAGCCAAGACTCTAAATACCGGCGTTAGAAAGATCCCATTGAAAAGATAGGATACGCAATTAGCGTAGGGGGATCTGCGGTATGGAAAAGTCGTGGCTGGAAAGTGAGCGTTAGACCCTTTCCTGACTGACTCTAAATACCAGCGGACAGCCAAAACCAGCGTTAGGACCCCCTATCGCTGGTTTTGACGGCTAACGCAGAACTCTAAATCTAGGCGATAGTGTTATAGAATACTTGGACAGGGAAGTATATGTCAAAGAGGCACTTAGACAATTAGGTAATGACATCACTTTGCAAAGGGACCCAACCGAGACCTTTAAAAGAGAACTGTGCCATTTATTGGACGAAGGGATGGAACAGGGGTGCATAGATCAGAAAACCATGGAGTTTTTATTGGTGGAAAACCCAAGAACACCCCTGTTCCATCACTTACCTAAAGTCCATAAGTCGCTTAAAGACATAAAAGGTCGCCCCATAGTTAGTGGGATAGAGTCTCTTTTAGAACCCCTCTCACAGTGGTTAGACAGTATACTGCAACCCTTTGTGAAAAATCTTCCCTCATACCTTAAGGACACTAAGCATGTTCTTAATATGATGGAAACACAAGCTTGGGATCAGGACTATAAGTGGATAACAGTGGATGCTGTATCCCTATATTCCTCGATCCCGCATGAGCATGGCCTACAGGCCATAAAATTCTTTCTTAGAAACCACTCAGAGTATTCGAGAGATTTTCAGGACTTTGTACTAAAAGTAACCAGGTACCTTTTGACCCATAATTTTTTCCAGTTTTTAGATGTTTTCTATCTCCAGAGATGTGGAACGGCATTGGGGGCCAAATTTGCCCCATCGTACGCCAACCTATATTTAGGTTGGTGGGAATTTTTCCACATCTTTGGAGATAGAAACATCTATAAGGATCGAATCATCATGTATGGGAGATACATTTACGATCTCCTATTTATCTGGAAGGGGGATCCCACAGACATTGTGAGATTCATAGAAACTCTTAATGATAATGATGTGGGCATGAGTTTCACCTTTGAACACAATCCCACTGAGATTAACTATTTGGATCTAATATTGACAGGTACAAAGGAAAACAAGGTTACCACTAAAGTGTACAAAAAGCCGATTAGTGGGAACAAACTATTACATGACAGCAGTTGCCACCCAAGGCACACAGCAGCAGCAGTAGCAAAAGGCGAATTTATTTGCTTAAAGAGGAATTGCTCAAATGATGGAGATTTTCTCCATGAAGCAGCTGCCTTGGAACAGAGATTAAGAGTTAGAGGTTATATTTCAAAAACAATAAAGAAAGCCAGAATGCAGGTAGAGCCTAGGACAAGGGACACTTTTCTCAGAGGAAGAAAAAAGCAACAGGGAGACTATAAAGGGGTGACATTTGTCACCAGTTACAGTGCTCAGTTTCCTGAAGTAGCTAATATAATAAGGAAGCACTTCCCTATTTTGGCTGCAGATGATAAACTAGTCAAGGTTGTCAAGGTTGTCAAGAGGGGTGTGAGGTGTAGCTCTAGGAAATGTCCCACTCTGGGGTCATTATTATCCCCTACTGAACTTAAGTCCCAAATCAAATCTCAAGGTACTTGGATGACCAGCAGGGGTATGTACAATTGCGGTCATAAAAAATGCAACCCTTGCGATTACCTGGACAAAACCAAGTCATTTAAGTCCCATGTGACAGGAGAGGTCTTTCAGATCAATACATGTATGAACTGTACGACTATGAGTGTGATATACATGCTCACATGTCAAGTGTGTAAAGTTCAATACATAGGTCTTACCTCCAGGGACATTAAGACAAGAATACGAGAGCATATATCCACTATATCGAGGAGTAAATCTCAAACACCCTTAGTGCGGCACTTTACAGAAAAGCACAAAGGTGAAATAAGCACTTTAAAATGGTGTGCTATTGAAGAAGTAAAAGTTCCCAAAAGGGGAGGAGATTTAGACAAACTCCTGGCGAGAAGGGAAATGTTCTGGATTTTGAGACTCAGAACGAGAATACCAGAAGGTCTTAATTCTAGATACGATATCATTAATTATTGGGAATAGGAGAATTCTATTTCTTTTTCACCACTTCCCCATCTAGAATTACCTTTTCTTTCTCTCTAGGCTTAGGTATGCATTTTTAGGCCTAGATTTAGAGTTCGGCGGTAGCCGTCAAAACCAGCGTTAGAGGCTCCTAACGCTGGTTTTGGGCGCCCGCTGGTATTTGGAGTCAGTGATTAAAGGGTCTAACGCTCACTTTACAGCCGCGACTTTTCCATACCGCAGATCCCCCTACGCCATTTGCGTAGCCTATCTTTTCAATGGGATCTTCCTAACGCCGGTATTTAGAGTCGTTTCTGCAGTGAGCGTTAGAGCTCTAACGACAAGATTCCAGCCGCCTGAAAATAGCAGGAGTTAAGAGCTTTCTGGCTAACGCCGGTTTATAAAGCTCTTAACTACTGTACCCTAAAGTACACTAACACCCATAAACTACCTATGTACCCCTAAACCGAGGTCCCCCCACATCGCCGCCACTCGATTAAAAATTTTAACCCCTAATCTGCCGACCGCCACCTACGTTATACTTATGTACCCCTAATCTGCTGCCCCTAACACCGCCGACCCCTGTATTATATCTATTAACCCCTAACTTGCCCCCCACAACGTCGCCGCAAGCTACTTAAAATAATTAACCCCTAATCTTCCGACCGCAAATCGCCGCCACCTACGTTATCCCTATGTACCCCTAATCTGCTACCCCTAACATCGCCGACCCCTATGTTATATTTATTAACCCCTAATCTGCCCCCCACAACGTCGCCGACACCTACCTACACTTATTAACCCCTAATCTGCCGAGCGGACCTGAGCGCTACTATAATAAAGTTATTAACCCCTAATCCGCCTCACTAACCCTATCATAAATAGTATTAACCCCTAATCTGCCCTCCCTAACATCGCCGACACCTACCTTCAATTATTAACCCCTAATCTGCCGACCGGAGCTCACCGCTATTCTAATAAATGTATTAACCCCTAAAGCTAAGTCTAACCCTAACACTAACACCCCCCTAAGTTAAATATAATTTTTATCTAACGAAATAAATTAACTCTTATTAAATAAATAATTCCTATTTAAAGCTAAATACTTACCTGTAAAATAAATCCTAATATAGCTACAATATAATTTATAATTATATTATAGCTATTTTAGGATTAATATTTATTTTACAGGCAACTTTGTAATTATTTTAACCAGGTACAATAGCTATTAAATAGTTAAGAACTATTTAATAGTTACCTAGTTAAAATAATAACAAATTTACCTGTAAAATAAATCCTAACCTAAGATATAATTAAACCTAACACTACCCTATCAATAAAATAATTAAATAAACTACCTACAATTACCTACAATTAACCTAACACTACACTATCAATAAATTAATTAAACACAATTGCTACAAATAAATAAAATTAAATAAACTATCTAAAGTACAAAAAATAAAAAAGAACTAAGTTACAGAAAATAATAAAATATTTACAAAGATAAGAAAAATATTACAACAATTTTAAACTAATTACACCTACTCTAAGCCCCCTAATAAAATAACAAAGCCCCCCAAAATAAAAAATTCACTACCCTATTCTAAAATACAAATATTACAAGCTCTTTTACCTTACCAGCCCTGAACAGGGCCCTTTGCGGGGCATGCCCCAAGAATTTCAGCTCTTTTGCCTGTAAAAAAAAACATACAATACCCCCCCCCAACATTACAACCCACCACCCACATACCCCTAATCTAACCCAAACCCCCCTTAAATAAACCTAACACTACCCCCCTGATGATCTTCCTACCTTGTCTTCACCATGCCAGGTTCACCGATCCATCCTGGCTCCAAGATCTTCATCCAACCCAAGCGGGGGCTAGACATCCACTGAAGAAGTCCAGAAGAGGGTCCAAAGTCTTCCTCCTATCCGGCAAGAAGAGGACATCCGGACCGGCAAACATCTTCTCCAAGCGGCATCTTCTATCTTCTTCCATCCGATGACGACCGGCTCCATCTTGAAGACCTCCAGCGCGGATCCATCCTCTTCTTCCGACGACTAGACGACGAATGACGGTTCCTTTAAGGGACGTCATCCAAGATGGCGTCCCTCGAATTCCGATTGGCTGATAGGATTCTATCAGCCAATCGGAATTAAGGTAGGAATTTTCTGATTGGCTGATGGAATCAGCCAATCAGAATATAGTTCAATCCGATTGGCTGATCCAATCAGCCAATCAGATTGAGCTCGCATTCTATTGGCTGTTCCGATCAGCCAATAGAATGCGAGCTCAATCTGATTGGCTGATTGGATCAGCCAATCGGATTGAACTTGATTCTGATTGGCTGATTCCATCAGCCAATCAGAAAATTCCTACCTTAATTCCGATTGGCTGATAGAATCCTATCAGCCAATCGGAATTCGAGGGACGCCATCTTGGATGACGTCCCTTAAAGGAACCGTCATTCGTCGTCTAGTCGTCGGAAGAAGAGGATGGATCCGCGCTGGAGGTCTTCAAGATGGAGCCGGTCGTCATCGGATGGAAGAAGATAGAAGATGCCGCTTGGAGAAGATGTTTGCCGGTCCGGATGTCCTCTTCTTGCCGGATAGGAGGAAGACTTTGGACCCTCTTCTGGACTTCTTCAGTGGATGTCTAGCCCCCGCTTGGGTTGGATGAAGATCTTGGAGCCAGGACGGATCGGTGAACCTGGCATGGTGAAGACAAGGTAGGAAGATCATCAGGGGGGTAGTGTTAGGTTTATTTAAGGGGGGTTTGGGTTAGATTAGGGGTATGTGGGTGGTGGGTTGTAATGTTGGGGGGGGGGTATTGTATGTTTTTTTTTACAGGCAAAAGAGCTGAAATTCTTGGGGCATGCCCCGCAAAGGGCCCTGTTCAGGGCTGGTAAGGTAAAAGAGCTTGTAATATTTGTATTTTAGAATAGGGTAGTGAATTTTTTATTTTGGGGGGCTTTGTTATTTTATTAGGGGGCTTAGAGTAGGTGTAATTAGTTTAAAATTGTTGTAATATTTTTCTTATGTTTGTAAATATTTTATTATTTTCTGTAACTTAGTTCTTTTTTATTTTTTGTACTTTAGATAGTTTATTTAATTTTATTTATTTGTAGCAATTGTGTTTAATTAATTTATTGATAGTGTAGTGTTAGGTTAATTGTAGGTAATTGTAGGTAGTTTATTTAATTATTTTATTGATAGGGTAGTGTTAGGTTTAATTATATCTTAGGTTAGGATTTATTTTACAGGTAAATTTGTTATTATTTTAACTAGGTAACTATTAAATAGTTCTTAACTATTTAATAGCTATTGTACCTGGTTAAAATAATTACAAAGTTGCCTGTAAAATAAATATTAATCCTAAAATAGCTATAATATAATTATAATTTATATTGTAGCTATATTAGGATTTATTTTACAGGTAAGTATTTAGCTTTAAATAGGAATCATTTATTTAATAAGAGTTAATTTATTTCGTTAGATAAAAATTATATTTAACTTAGGGGGGTGTTAGTGTTAGGGTTAGACTTAGCTTTAGGGGTTAATACATTTATTAGAATAGCGGTGAGCTCCGGTCGGCAGATTAGGGGTTAATAATTGAAGGTAGGTGTCGGCGATGTTAGGGAGGGCAGATTAGGGGTTAATACTATTTATGATAGGGTTAGTGAGGCGGATTAGGGGTTAATAACTTTATTATAGTAGCGCTCAGGTCCGCTCGGCAGATTAGGGGTTAATAAGTGTAGGCAGGTGTCGGCGACGTTGTGGGGGGCAGATTAGGGGTTAATAAATATAACATAGGGGTCGGCGATGTTAGGGCAGCAGATTAGGGGTACATAGGGATAACGTAGGTGGCGGCGGTTTATGGAGCGGCAGATTAGGGGTTAAAAGTGTAATGCAGGGGTCAGCGATAGCGGGGGCGGCAGATTAGGAGTTAATAAGTGTAAGGTTAGGGGTGTTTAGACTCGGGGTACATGTTAGGGTGTTAGGTGCAGACGTAGGAAGTGTTTCCCCATAGGAAACAATGGGGCTGCGTTAGGAGCTGAACGCTGCTTTTTTGCAGGTGTTAGGTTTTTTTTCAGCTCAAACAGCCCCATTGTTTCCTATGGGAGAATCGTGCACGAGCACGTTTTTGATGCCGGCCGCGTCCGTAAGCAACTCTGGTATCGAGAGTTGCATTTGCGGTAAAAATGCTCTACGCTCCTTTTTTGGAGCCTAACGCAGCATTTGTTTGAACTCTCGATACCAGAGTTAAATTTATGGTGCGGCCAGAAAAAAACCCGCGGAGCGTTAACAGCCCTTTTACCGCCGAACTCTAAATCTAGGCCTTAGTTTGCAAATGGATGTGTTCAATAGGGGCACAAAGGCATTTTTGCCAGAGATCAGCTTATACAGTTTCTCTTGTTAACAGCAAAATTTCATAATTGCCTGTATAGGAACCAATCAAATCAGCTCCTAGCAAATAGAGAGACTAGCAGGTACAGGGTAATAAAGGAGTATGGGCCTATATACACTAGTTTAACCCATTAACTTACAAGCATATCACTAAGGTATAGGATCAATCACTTATAGCATCTCTTGCTCAGCATTAATTATTGTTATGTTAAGTGTGAAGAAAGTATGGCATCTGATGCAAACACTAAGTCTCTATCAATTTAATCTAACATTAAATTTTTCCCATACCCCTCAGAAGGATACACACACTGTTTTACAAAACACTCACAAGTCATGAGTATATATAAACACAGAAAGTTTGGAATATTACAAAATATACTATTCACCAATCAGTATTATAATGCCTTTAATGTGGCACTCACTATCATTAACTTATATACAAAGTAAGTGAGAGTACTGACAGGGTTAACTTCAAGCTGCAGGTGTATAGTAATAGCTGAGCATTAGAAGGAGGGATTAGCGCATTTATTTTTAACCAATTAGAATTGTTTAAAGTGTTCTTAAGGCCAAGGAGGACAGACACACACCAGGCTATGATTACGGCAAACTGACGAAATACGTAAGCCTGTGTGCTGCGCTCTCTCTCCATACAAGTGGCAGGCTGTCACAACATTTTTGAAATTTTAAAGAAGTTTTTCTAATAAAGATATTTTTTACTTATACGGAGTGTGGTGCTACAATTTTTTCTTCCGGAGTTTTATAAATGACATAGTGTTATAGAATATGTTGGAGTTTTATAAATAAATGATGATGAGTCAATGGCCTGGAATATGAAGGGAAACTAGAAATACACAAAGAAATTTGGGATAATAATTAGATAATAATAATAATAAAATATACTGCAGTGGGGCAGAGCCTGATAGCAAAGAGAGCAGACGTGTGAGTCTGGAGCTCTTCTGATAAAACTGGCTAAAAATGGACAAATATTCAATTTTGTAATCATCGAAACTTTTAAAACGCATAGAGAGTGAAGGTAATTGCATCTGCCAGCTCCATAATGAACTGAGTACGGATTTATGGACTGTGGAGCTATTTCAGTGAAACTGCATTTTGGGGCCTTCAGCAACTGACCGGATTACGTGGATGGGATTTCTCCTAATACTTATGAAGTATTCTCTTCTTAATATTTTCTAAATGGATCCGGAGGCTGCACTGCACAACTTTGAAGCTAAAGTTTGTGGGATTTTGGAAGAGCACTTTTCCGAGCTTAGCCTGTCATTTGCACAGCTCCTTGAACAAATTCACACCTTACATGGCACGCAAGATGGCGGCGGCAATTCAGGAGTCACTGCGACAACGTGCCTGATTCCCCTGCACCCGCTGGATAATTTTATACCCTTAGCAGCAGCTGATACCTAGGCAGGAGTGTGTGAGCATTGCTCCAGGTCAAATGCCGAGAAATCGCAGGACAGCACGAGAGCGTCGGCTCTCGGCCATAACTCACCGGATCTGGAAGAAGCTGAGGTTGTGCAGTTGAGTCTGCTTGTGGAGGACCTAGGGAGAGTGAAATCACAGCCTTAATGGTGTAGCTCATCTGGGCACTTCATCCTATCTGTTGGGAGGCGTTCACAACTTCCTGGTGCCCCTGTGTCACTTTGTACTCGAGTCAGTGCAGTGCCTTGGAGCCTTCAATGATGTGGGAGTGATATTTTTCGTAGTAAGTATCTCACTTATTACTACCACAAGCCTACTGGAATTGGTTAAAACTGTTTTGTAACCATCAGAGAGCTGGATGCACACCTCCAGTACTTGGCTCAATTGCACAAACCATTGACATGCCGATCCTAAGATTTGATGAGGTTTTATTGAGACAACCAGATTCAGCTAGTCCATGTAATAATAGACTATATCCTTCTGATAACAATCAGACTATAATCTCATTGATCTTGGGTGACTGAATGTTTTTATTATTTACCATGTTTGAAATGCTAAGCTGTTATACCCCAGTTTTTGTTTATATTTGTTTGTACTTGTTCTTACTACTGTGAGTATTGATGTATAATTCTCCCTTGCTTTGACATTCCTGTGTTAGTTGCAGCAGTGCGGTCTCTTACCCATGATTCCCATATGAAGCAACTTGTCCAACACAGTTTATTGTTATTGTTATTGTTTACTCCTACAGGTTTGCTCACATTTTATATTTTAATTAGTTATGCAGGTTTCAGGGATACTTCAGGGTAAAACTACTTACCATTTACCTTAATTCTACATATGATATTATGCAAAAGTCATAGCCTTTTGTAAGCATTATACATGTGTGATATCTAGTATTTTCTATATCTACTCGTTCTCTGTGCATATAGAGAAACTCCCCTATAGTGCTACTATAGTATAATTATAATTCTTAGTCCAGTTCTTGCAAAGAAAATATAGGTTTAGTCCCTAGTATTTAAGCATTGTGCAAGCCAGACCTACTGGGATACTTCTTTGTCCTTCATATTAGATATATAGGAATACCTTCTGTTAGAAACGCCAAAACATCTTATTTCCTTCTAACATCCTATGATGTACTTTACCTTATAAAACCTTGTGTAACATAGGGCGAATAGATTAAGTATAGGACAATGGGACTACTCACAATGTATTTATGTCTAAAGCAGCTGATCCATTTCAGGTCTAACTTAGAGAAAATTTTCCATACTTCTTTTATGCTCCAATTAGTACTACTATATATTAACATTATAGATATCTCATAAGCTACTATGCCTCTTTGCAAGATATGATATATATTACATTTATAATCTGCTCTCATATTACCAAACTTATCTTATCACTATTCCATGTATGATACTTAATATACTTTATATTTACTAATATATAGATCTCTCAAAGCTAATAGTATGTGTATATATTTCTGTAAAACATCAAGGATAGCCCTTAACTGCTTTTACCTGAGCATTCATTAGCTCTGTTACATGGGTTAGTTGTGAACTTCCTTCCCTCATAATTCTATTTGTCTAGTCTTATACTATTGGTTGGCTGGTTCTGATTCCCCCCCCAAGGGTTTTCCCTTAGTATTTATTTAACAATTAAACTCAGGAACACAGATTCCATTTAATTCCCCTGCTATTCTACATATGGCTGACACAATGTAGCGGCTAGTAATATTCCCACTCCTATATTATATAATGTTAGTTTTACTCATACCACAGGACAGATGGGTAAAGTATCTCCCCTCACCCTTTCCCACTCTGTGAGTCAGAGTGGGTCATATCCAATATCCCTTTTTTCGTCTTCGTCCAGTGGTGACATTAACCCCCGAGGGGAGATACAGCATAAATCCAGTACCCGTATTAGGTTAACGGCGGGGAGGATAGGGGATTACTTGAAGTAGTATGGAAACTGCTCTGTCATTTACATTAGTGCATTGTACAGCAGCTTTGCCTTGTTTATTTATGTTATCTATCTCATTTAAGCTAAAATTATTTAGTCATTCAAAGAAGTTTTACTTTTTATAAAAAGGTGATTTCCAAAGACCAGATTTTTATATTGATCCATAGCTCTCTACTCCTTTGTTCTATTCACTGCCTATCAGCTCCCTTATTTTATTTTAACACTATACTAATGAAATTGCCCCCTCGTAACTCATAACTCATAACTTCTGTTATACTATTCTCCCCTATGCCACTGTGGCCTATAAGATCCACTATCTCATTAGGAAAATTAGATATACATACGTTCTGCTAAACATTTAGCATTCTCCCCTCCGCCGCATTAACCATTGTTCATAAGCTTATATTGAAGAAAATGAGATTCCTAAAAGATTTGCATAACATATAGTCTTCATATATATGTATGCTCATGTTGATATGCAATTTATGTTGTGGAAACAAAGATTTATCTATTAGACTTGAGTTGCTAACTGTAACCCACTCATCATGCCTGTATCGCAACTTACTATTTTGTTCTACTTCTTTGTTGTAACTATGTTCAGAGTCTCAAAAAAAGAAATATTTGGGAAAAAAAAATATACTGCAGTATTTTGGAATTTAAAGAGCTAACAGAATGTTGAAGCCAGAGACTGCACTGGATAAAAAGGTGCTTTAGAATACAGAAATTAGGAACAAAGGGAAAAAAAAAAATATCAGCAGTCCCTTAAGCAAATAATAATAAAGAAAACCTTACAATATCTATTGAGATTCAAGGAGGGATGATGCACACCAATTATCATAGCAGCAGGAGTTGAAGAAATGTATTGCCCAACTGCTTAAAAATGTCCCAGGCAGAAACATGCTACGGAAAACACACAGGAAGCCTGTCAATTAGGCACACAAAGGCAGGCTGCAGCATGTTTAAAGTGGAACATTGTTTGATCAGTACATTTATTTATATATTTGAATGTATATTTTAGTATGTGCTAAACTAAAAACGAAATTTTATGAAGGTAAAAAGGCTTCATTGTACACAAAATAGTGCATTATTCAGTGAAAAATATATTTTTTTTATAAGGGCAAATCTAAATAAAAATAACATCATGGTATGTTTTTCAAAAATATAAATATTCAATTGTGTAGCAGAGTTCTGTTATAAATGTTAATGCTTAAAGGGAAATAGAAATGCAAATAGAAAATGCTGTTATTTGTAAGAACATTATGTTATTGATCTACTGCTTGCATAGAAGAATGTGTTTAACCCCTGCAAAGTCAGCTTCAGGACAGCATTGCACTGCTGGGATCTAGCTGTGCTTGGTGAAACAATGATTAGAGGCATATTTGGGCAGCTACCTAGGCATATTTTCAATGAAAAAAAGTAACAGATAAGAAAACTAAAAGTCTCTTACAATTGCATTCTCTACCTGAGACATGAACATTTTATCATGATTTTCATGACACTTTTATAGAAAAATGTACATTATTTTACGCTTTTAAAATGGTTTATTTGTGTAATGTGTACTGTGTAATGCACAAAATTAAAGTTCATAATTCAGATAGAATATGTCTTTATTTTTTTTTATTTTTTTATTTTTTGCTGAAAAGCATATCTAGGTATGCTCAGGAACAGTAGTGTACTATTGGAAGCTGGTGATTGGTGATCTGGTGATTGGTGGCTACAATGTGATAAAGTACCTACAAGCTCAATCCATTTGATTATGTTGTGGCTTCAAACTATTTCAAATACACAAATAAACCTTAAAAAACAATATCATAGTATATGTAATACCAAAATCAGGTAAAATCTGGCGTCGCCGGCTTTTGCAGGCGACGCTGCATATGTAATGGAGCCCATCGCTGGTATTACAGGTTTTTACAAGCCCGGCAATAAAAAGGCAAGAAGTGAGTGTAGAGCAAAATTGTGCTCCATACCGCACTCCAATACCAGCGCTGCTTAAGTCAGCGGTGAGCTGGTTGTACGTGCTTGTGCACGATTTCCCCATAGACATCAATGGGGAGAGCTGGCTGAGAAACACCTGCAATAAAGCAGCGTAAAGCTCAGTAACGCAGCCCCATTGATTCCTATGGGGAAAAACATTTTATCTTTACACCTAACACTCTAACATGAACCCCGAGTCTAAACACCCCTAATCTTACACTTATTAAGCCCTAATCGACATTGCCGACACCTACATTATACTTATTAACCCCTAATCTGCTGCTCCGGACATCGCCGACACCTACATTATACTTATTAACCATTAATCTGCAGCCCCAACATCGCCGACACCTACATTATATTTATTAACCCCTAATTAACCCCTAATCTACCGTCCCCAATGTCGTCACAACCTACTTATACCTATTAACCCCCTGCCCCCAACGTCGCCGCCACTATAATAAACATATTAACCCCTAATCTGCAATCCCTAACATCGCCGCCACCTACTTACATTTATTAACCCCTATTCTGCTGCCCCCAACGTCGCTGCTACTATACTAAGTTTATTAACCTCTAAACCTAAGTCTAACCCTAACACCCCCTAACATAAATTAATTAAAATAAATCTAAATAAAACTTACTATTAATAACTAAATAATTCCTATTTAAAACTAAATAGTATTGAGCTCGCATTCTATTGGCTGTTTGGATTAGCCAATAGGAATCTAAGGGATGCCATCTTGGGTGACGTCACTTAAAGAAACATTCATTCCAGAAGAAGGCGGGGATTGAAGAGGATGCTCCGCGCCGGATGTCTTGAAGATGGAGCCGCTCCGCGTCGGAAGGATGAAGATAAAAAATGCCGTCTGGGTGAAGACTTCTGCCCGTCTGGAGGACCACTTCTGCCAGTCTGGAGGACCACTTCTGCCGGCTTCGTTGAGGACATCTTGCCGCTTGGATGAAGACTTCTCCCGGTAAGTGGATCTTCGGGGGTTAGTGTTAGGTTTTTTTAAGGGTGTATTGGGTGGGTTTTATTTTTAGGTTAGGGCTTTAGGCCGCAATAGAGCTAAATGCCCTTTAAAGGGCAATGCCCATCCAAATGCCCTTTTCAGGGCAATGGGGAGCTTAGTTTTTTTTAGTTAGGGTTTTATTTGGGGGGTTGGTTGTGTGGGTGGTGGCCGGTTTTACTGTTGGGGGGGTTGTTTGTATTTTTTTTACAGGTAAAAGAGCTGATTTCTTTGGGGCAATGTCCCACAAAAGGCCCTTTTAAGGGCTATTGGTAGTTTAGTTTAGGCTAGGTTTTTTTTATTTCGGGTGGGCTTTTTTTATTTTGATAGGGCTATTAGATTAGGTGTAATTAGTCTAAAGATCTTGTAATTTGGTTTTTATTTTCTGTAATTTACTGTGTTTTTTGTGTAATTTGGCTAATTGTTTTGAATTTATTTAATTGTATTTAATTGTGGGAATTTTTTTAATTGTAGGGTTCGGTTAGGTGTTAGTGTAAGACAGGTTAGGTTTTATTTTACAGGTCAATTTGTATTTATTTTAGCTAGGTAGTTATTAAATGGTTAATAACTATTTAGTAACTATTCTACCTAGTTAAAATAAATACAAACTTGCCTGTAAAATAAAAATTAACCCTAAGGTAGCTACAATGTAACTATTAGTTATATTGTAGCTAGCTTAGGGTTTATTTTCTAGGTAAGTATTTAGTTTTAAATAGGAATTATTTATGTAATGATAGTAATTTTTATTTATATTTATTTTAATTATATTTAAGTTAGGGGGTGTTAGGGTTAGACTTAGATATAGGGGTTAATAAATTTAATATAGTGGCGGCGACGTTGGGGGCAGTAGATTAGGGGTTAATAAATGTAGGTAGGTGGCAGCGTTGTTAGGGACAGCAGATTATGGGTTAATAATATTTAACTAATGTTTGCAAGGCGGGAGTGCGGCGGTTTAGGGGTTAATATGTTTATTATAGTGGTGGCGATGTCCGGAATGGCAGATTAGGGGTTAATAATTTAATTTTAGTGTTTGCGGTGCGGGAGGGCCTCGGTTTACTGGTTACTAGGTAGTTTATGGGTGTTAGTGTACTTTTTAGCACTTTAGTTATGAGTTTTATGCTACAGCGTTGTAGTGTAATACTCATAAATACTGACTTTAAAATGTGGTGGGAATCTTGACAGGATAGGGTGTACCGCTCACTTTTTGGCCTCCCACGACAAGCTCGTAATACTGGCGCTATGGAAGTCCCATTGAAAAAAAGACTATACGCAATTTGCGTAAGTTGATTTGCGGTAAGGCTAAAAAAGTGTGCGGTGCCCCTAAATCTGCCAGACTCGTAATACCAGCGGTAGTAAAAAAGCAGCGTTATGAGGCTTAACGCTGCTTTTTTACTCATAATGCAAGACTCGTAATCTAGCTGATACATATTAACAAGCAATAGTGTGATAATAAAATACTCTAACATATTTAAGAAATTTCTTTGTTTTTTTATATACTTTCATGTCCCTAAAATGGTTAAAAGTGAGAAGTGTCCCCACTGGAAGCTCATGATTATTTCAATAATTTATAAGGGTGTCAGTATATCTACATGCTGTAATTGTTTATAGCGATCTATGTCTAAATCACTATTGCACATGAGTTTAACTGTCATATTCCTCTCTTATATCAGAAAGAACTGCATAAACAGTGCTTTATTCAAAATCTTTTTTGAGGTGTTACATTTAGCTCTGTTTTCTCCCTAAATATATTCTGGAAATAACTTTAGTTGTCAATTAGTTTATGTATGTTACAAGTAAAGCCTAATAATAAAATACAGTAAGTCTCTTTTTTTTTTTTAACTTAAAGCTTTCAATACATCTATTCAATAAAATGTAGTGTCATATTACTAAAGAAGCAAATAAGGTGCTGCCATCTGCTGGACTGGGGCCATATCACACAGTAATTAGCAAACATCCTCTCTTGATCACTCAAAATTGTACTAATTCAAAACATCTATATACCACACATAATATATTATTATAAAAAAAATATATCTAAACTGTTAATTATTTATTATTTATAAACCATGACATGGTGTATTTATTTGTTCCTTTATTATTTATTTGTAGGTGTAATTAGTCCTCAGGAGACTGTTATTCATATCACAGGCATTCCTGTATTCTCTTACTGTATATTTCCTGCCACATCTACTAGAAAGTAATATTTGTATCTGTCTCTGCAATGCCACTACTGGAAGGTTAGCCCATGAAATAACTATCACTTATAGGTACACATGTCTGTGTGTGTCTTACTATACAATGATCTTTTGTGTTTGTATAGATAGACAGTAAAATAGACAGATAGACAGACACATAAAAAGACAGAAAGATAGATAGATAGATAGATAGATAGATAATAGATAGATCAGATAATAGATAGATAGATAAACAGATGATAGAGAGATAGATATACAGAGATATAGTAAAATAGATATACAGTAGATAGATAGATAGATAGATAGATAGATAGATAAATAATAGATGATAGAGAGATACAAATATAGATAGATATGTAGATAGTAGAAAGTGAGATAGATATATAGATAGTTAGATGCTAGAAAGATAGATAGATAGATAGATATAGATAGATAGATAGATAGATAGATGATAGATAGAAAGAAAGATATATGATATATAGATAGATAGATAGATAGATAGATAGATAGATAGATAGATAGATAGATAGATAGATACATGGTAGACAGATAGATAAAGTAGAGAGATAGATAGATGATAGATTGATATTAGAAAGTGAGATATATAATAGGTAGATAGATAGATACATAGATGATAGATAGATAGATAGATAGATGATAGATAGATAGATAGATGATAGACAGATAGATAAAGTAGAGAGATAGATAGATGGTAGATAGATAAATAGTTATACAGTATATGGATAGATGATAGATAGATAATAGATAAAGTAGATAGATTAATAGATGATAGATAGATGATAGACAGATAGATAAAGTAGACGGATAGATCGATGATAGATAGATAGATAGATAGATAGATAGATATGCAGATGGATAGTAAAATAGATATACAGTAAGATAGATACATAGTAGATAGATAATAGATAGATAGATAGATAGATAGATAGATAGATAGATAGATAGATAGATAGTAAAATAGATATACTGAAAGATAGATAAATAGATAGATAGACAGTGATAAAGTAAAAATAGATATATAGTAGATAGATATGTAGATGAAAGATAAATAGTAAAATAGAATAGATATACAGTATATAGATGATAGATAGATAAAGAGATAGATAGATAGATTTGATAGATAGATCGATAGATAGATAGATTATAGATTAGATAGACAGACAGACAGACAGATAGATAGATAGATAGATAGATAGATAGATAGATAGATAGATAGATATAAAGATATATAGATATATAGATAGATAGATAGACAGAATGATATATAGATATATACATAGATAGTTAAATAGATATACCGTAGATAGATAGATAGTTAGATAGATAAATAAATAGTAAAATAGATACAAATCGATAGATAGATAGATAAACAGACAGCCATATAGATAAATAGATAGTTGATTGATATATACAGTATCTCACAAAAGTGAATACAACCCTCACATTTTTGTAAATATTTTATTATATCTTTTCATGTGACAACACTGAAGAAATGACACTTCGCTATAATATAAAGTAGTAAGTGTACAGCCTGTGTAACAGTGTAAATTTGCTGTCCCCTCAAAATTACTCAACACACAGCCATTAATGTCTAAACCATTGGCAACAAAAGTGAGTACACCCCTAAGTGGAAATATCCAAATTTGTCCAAAAGTGTCACTATTTTGTGTGTGTCACCATTATTTTCCAGCACTGCCTTAACCCTCGTAGGCATGGCGTTCACCAGAGCTTCACAGGTTGCCACTGGAGTCCTCTTCCATTCCTCCATGACGACATCATGGAGCTGGTGGATGTTAGAGACCTTGCGCTCCCCCACCTTTCGTTTGAGGATGCCCCACAGATGCTTAATATGGTTTAGGTCTGGAGACATGCTTGGCCATCACCTTTACTCTCAGCTTCTTTAGCAAGGCAGTGGTCGTCTTGGAGGTGTGTTTGGGGTTGTTATTATGTTGGAATACTGCCCTGCGGCCCAGTCTCCAAAGGGAGGGGATCATACTCTGATTCAGTATGTCACAGTACATGTTGGCATTCATGATTCACTCAATGAACTGTAGCTCCCCAGTGCCGGCAGCACTCATTCAGGCCCAGACCATGACACTCCAACCACCATGCTTAACTGTAGGCAAGACACACTTGTCTTTGTATTCCTCACCTGGTTGCTACCACACACGCTTGACACCATCTGAACCAAATATGTTTATCTTGGTCTCATCGGACAACAGGACATGGTTCCAGTAATCCATGTCCTTAGTCTGCTTGTTTTCAACAAACTGTTTGCGGGCTTTCTTGTGCATCATCTTTAGAAGAGACTTCCTTCTGGGACGAGAGCCATGCAGACCAATTTCATGCAGTGTGCGGCGTATGGTCTGAGCACTGACAGGCTGCCCCCCACCCCTTCAACCTCTACAGCAATGCTGGCAGCACTCATATGTCTATTTCACAGACAACCTCTGGATATGACGCTGAGCATGTGCACTAAACTTCTTTGGTCAACCATGGCGAGGCCTGTTCTGAGTGGATCCTGTCCTGCGAAACCGCTGTATGGTCTTCTTGACCACCGTGCTGCAGCTCAGTTTCAGTGTCTTGGCAATCTTCTTACAGCCTAGGCCATCTTTATGTAGAGCAACAATTCTTTTTTTCAGATCCTCAGAGAGTTTTTTGCCATGAGGTGCCATGTTGAACTTCCAGTGACCAGTATGAGAGAGTGTGAGAGCGATAACACCAAATTTAGCAAACCTGCTCCCCATTCACACCTGAGACCTTGTAGCACTAACGAGTCACATGAGACCGGGGAGGGAAAATGGCTAATTGGACCAATTTGGACACGTCCACTTAGGGGTGTACTCACTTTTGTTGTCAATGGTTTAGACATTAATGGCTGTGTGTTGAGCTATTTTGAAGGGACAGCAAATTTACACTGTTATACAGGCTGTACACTCACTACTTTACATTGTAGCAAAGTGTCATTTCTTCATTGTTGTCACATCAAAAACAGAATTTATGCTTACCTGATAAATTACTTTCTCCAACGGTGTGTTCGGTCCACGGCGTCATCCATTACTTGTGGGATATTCTCCTCCCCCACAGGGAAAGGCAAGGAGAGCACACAGCAAGAGCTGTCCATATAGTCCCTCCCAGGCTCCGCCCCCCCAGTCATTCGACCGACGGTTAGGAGAAAAAAAGGAGAAACTATAGGGTGCCGTGGTGACTGTAGTGTATAGAGAGAGACATTTTTCAAACCTGATTAAAAAACCAGGGTGGGCCGTGGACCGGACACACCGTTGGAGAAAGTAATTTATCAGGTAAGCATAAATTCTGTTTTCTCCAACATTGGTGTGTCCGGTCCACGGCGTCATCCATTACTTGTGGGAACCAATACCAAAGCTTTAGGACACGGATGAAGGGAGGGAGCAAATCAGGTTACCTAAACAGAAGGCACCACGGCTTGCAAAACCTTTCTCCCAAAAATAGCCTCCGAAGAAGCAAAAAGTATCAAATTTGTAGAATTTGGCAAAAGTGTGCAGAGAAGACCAAGTTGCTGCCTCACATATCTGATCAACAGAAGTCTCGTTCTTGAAGGCCCATGTGGAAGCCACAGCCCTAGTAGAGTGAGCTGTGATTCGTTCAGGAGGCTGCCGTCCAGCAGTCTCATAAGCCAATCGGATAATGCTTTTCAGCCAGAAAGAAAGAGAGGTAGCAGTAGCTTTTTGTCCTCTCCTCTTACCAGAATAAACGACAAACAAAAAAGAAGTTTTGTCTAAAATCCTTTGTTGCTTCTAAATAGAACTTTAAAGCACGGACTACATCTAAATGGTGTAACAAATGTTCCTTCTTTGAAACTGGATTCGGACACAAAGAAGGGACAACTATTTCCTGGTTAATATTCTTGTTGGAAACAACTTTTGGAAGAAAACCAGGCTTGGTACGCAAAACAACCTTATCTGAATGGAACACCAGATAGGGTGGATCACACTGCAAAGCAGATAGTTCAGAAACTCTTCTAGCAGAAGAAATTGCAACCAAAAACAGAACTTTCCAAGATAGTAACTTGATATCTATGGAATGTAAGGGTTCAAATGGAACCCCTTGAAGAACTGAAAAAACTAAATTTAGACTCCAGGGAGGAGTCAAAGGTCTGTAAACAGGTTTGATTCTGACCAAAGCCTGTACAAAAGCTTGTACATCTGGCACAGCTGCCAGTCGTCTGTGTAACAAGACAGATAAAGCAGATCTCTGTCCTTTTAAAGAACTCGCTGACAATCCCTTATCCAAACCTTCTTGTTAGAAAGGAGAGGATCCTGGGAATATTAATCCATGAGAATCCCTTGGATTCACACCAACAGATATATCCTTTCCATATTTTATGGTAAATCCTTCTAGTCACAGGTTTTCTGGCTTGGACCAGAGTATCTATCACTGAATCTGAAAACCCGCGCTTGGATAAAATCAAGCGTTCAATTTCCAAGCAGTCAGCTGGAGAGAAACTAGATTTGGATGTTCGAATGGACCTTGCACTAGAAGATCCTGTCTCAAAGGTAGCTTCCATGGTGGAGCCGATGACATATTCACCAGGTCTGCATACCAAGTCCTGCGTGGCCACGCAGGAGCTATCAGAATCACTGAGGCCTTCTCCTGTTTGATCCTGGCTACAAGCCTGGGAAGGAGAGGGAACGATGGAAATGCATAAGCTAGGTTGAACGACCAAGGCGTCACTAATGCATCCACTAGAGTCGCCTTGGGATCCCTGGATCTGGACCCGTAGCAAGGAACCTTGAAGTTCTGACGAGACGCCATCAGATCCATGTCTGGAATGTCCCATAATTGAGTCAACTGGGCAAAAACCTCCGGGTGGAGTTCCCACTCCCCCGGATGGAAAGTCTGACGACTCAGATAATCCGCCTCCCAGTTGTCTACTCCTGGGATGTGAATTGCAGATAGATGGCAGGAGTGATCCTCCGCCCATTTGATGATCTTGGATACCTCTCTCATCGCCAAGGAACTCTTTGTTCCTCCCTGATGGTTGATGTAAGCTACAGTCGTCATGTTGTCTGACTGGAATCTTATGAATCCGGCCTTCGCTAGTTGAGGCCAAGCCCGGAGAGCATTGAATATCGCTCTCAGTTCCAGGATGTTTATCGGGAGAAGAGACTCTTCCCGAGACCATAGACCCTGAGCTTTCAGGGAATCCCAGACCGCGCCCCAGCCTAATAGACTGGCGTCGGTCGTGACAATGACCCACTCTGGTCTGCGGAAACTCATTCCCTGAGACAGGTGATCCTGTGACAACCACCAACGGAGTGAGTCTCTGGTCATCTGGTCTACTTGAATCTTTGGAGACAAGTCTGTATAGTCCCCATTCCACTGCTTGAGCATGCACAGTTGTAATGGTCTTAGATGAATTTGAGCAAAAGGAACTATGTCCATTGCTGCAACCATCAACCCTACTACTACCATGCACTGAGCTATGGAAGGCTGCAGAATAGAGTGAAGAACTTGACAAGCTTTAGAAGCTTTGACTTTCTGACTTTTGTCAGGAAGATCTTCATTTTTAAAGAATCTATTATCGTTCCCAAGAAGGGAACTCTTGTCGATGGATACAGGGAACTCTTTTCTACGTTCACCTTCCACCCGTGAGATATGAGAAAGGCTAGAACAATGTCTGTATGAGCCTTTGCTTTGGAAAGAGATGACGTTTGGATTAGAATGTCGTCCAGATAAGGTGCCACTGCAATACCCCTTGGTCTTAGAACCTCTAGAAGGGACCCTAGCACCTTTGTGAAAATCCTTGGATGATCTTTGTGGATAGGAATATGTAGATATGCATCCTTTAAATCCAAGGTAGTCATAAATTGACCCTCCTGGATTGTAGATAAAATTGTTCGAATGGTTTCCATTTGAACGATGGAACTCTGAGAAATTTGTTTAGATTTTTTAAATCCAGAATTGGTCTGAAAATTCCCTCTTTTTTGGAAACTACAAACAGATTTGAGTAAAACCCCCAACCTTGTTCCACAGTTGGAACTGGGTGTATCACTCCCATCTTTAACAGGTCTTCTACACAATGTAAGAATGCCTGTCTCTTTATTTGGTTTGAAGATAAGTTAGACATGTGGAACCTTCCCCTTGAGGGTAGTTCCTTGAACTCCAGAAGAAAACCCTGAGAGACTATTTCTAGTGTCCAGGGATCCTGAACATCTCTTGCCTAAGCCTGAGCAAAGAGAGAGAGTCTGCCCCCTACTAGATCCGGTCCCGGATCGGGGGCTACCCCTTCATGCTGTTTTGGTAGCAGCAGCAGGCTTCTTGGCCTGTTTACCCTTGTTCCAGCCTTGCATTGATTTCCAAGCTGGTTTAGTCTGGGAAGCGTTACCCTCTTGTCTAGAGGCTGCCGAGTTGGAAGCCGGTCCGTTCCTGAAATTGCGAATGGAACGAAAATTGGACTTATTCTTAGCCTTGAAAGGTTTATCTTGTGGGAGGGCATGGCCCTTTCCCTCAGTGATGTCTGAAATAATCTCTTTCAATTCTGGCCCAAAAAGGGTCTTACCTTTGAAAGGGGTATTAAGCAATTTTGTCTTGGAAGATACATCCGCCGACCAAGACTTTAGCCAGAGCGCTCTACGCGCCCCAATTGTAAACCCTGAATTTTTCGCCGCTAACCTCGCTAACTGCAAAGCAGTGTCTAAAATAAAGGAATTAGCTAACTTAAGTGCGTGAATTCTGTCCATGACTTCCTCATATGGAGTCTCCCTACTGAGCGACTTTTCCAGTTCCTCGAACCAGAACCACGCCGCTGTAGTGACAGGAATAATGCACGAAATAGGTTAAAGGAGGTAACCTTGCTGTACAAAAATATTTTTAAGCAAACCCTCCAATTTTTTATCCATAGGATCTTTGAAAGCACAATTGTCCTCAATAGGAATGGTCGTGCGCTTGGCTAGAGTAGAAACCGCCCCCTCGACCTTAGGGACTGTTTGCCATGTGTCCTTCCTGGGGTCGACCATAGGGAACAATTTCTTAAATATAGGAGGAGGGACAAAAGGTATGCCTGGCTTCTCCCACTCCTTATTCACTATGTCCGCCACCCGTTTAGGTATCGGAAAAGCATCAGGGTGCACCGGGACCTCAAGGAACTTGTCCATCTTGCACAATTTTTCTGGGTTGACCAGATTGTCACAATCATCCAGAGTAGATAGCACCTCCTTAAGTAATGCGCGGAGATGCTCTAATTTTGATTTAAATGTCACAACATCAGGTTCTGCCTGCTGAGAAATTCTTCCTGTATCAGAAATTTCCCCATCTGACAAACCCTCCCTCACTGCCACTTCAGATTGGTGTGAGGGTATGACAGAAAAATTATCATCAGCGCCCTCCTGCTCTACAGTGTTTAAAACAGAGCAATCGCGCTTTCTCTGAAATGCTGGCATTTTGGATAAAATATTAGCTATGGAGTTATCCATTACTGCCGTCAATTGCTGCATAGTAACAAGCATTGGCGCGCTAGAAGTACTAGGGGTCGCCTGCGCGGGCATAACTGGTATAGGCACAGAAGGAGATGATGTAGAACTATGTCTACTTCCTTCATCTGAGGAATCATCCTGGGCAACTTTACAATTTGTGACAGTACTGTCCTTACTTTGTTTGGACGCTATGGCACAATTATCACACATATTTGAAGGGGGAACCACATTGGCTACCATACATACAGAACATGATCTATCTGAAGGTACAGACATGTTAAACAGGCTTAAACTGGTTAATAAAGCACAAAAAAACGTTTTAAAACAAAACCGTTACTGTCTCTTTAAATGTTAAACAGGGCACACTTTATTACTGAATATGTGAAAAACTATGAAGGAATTATCCAATCTTTACCAAATTTTCACCACAGTGTCTTAATGCATTCAAAGTATTGCACCCCAATTTTCAAGCTGTTAACCCTTAAAATGTGGAAACCGGAGCCGTTTTTCATTTTAACCCCCTTACAGTCCCAGCCACAGCCTTTGCTGCAACTTCACCAATCCCAGGGGGGTATATGATATCAAATGAAGCCTTCTAGGAACGTTTTTAGTGGATTCCAGACCCACACACATGCAGTAACTGCACAGTAATGGCGCGAAAATGAGGCTCTGCCTACTACAGAGAAAGGCCCTTCCTGACAGGGAAGGTGTCTTAACAAGTGCCTGGTGCTAAAAAACGTTCCCCAATGTTATAAAAGTGTGAAATTCAACTTCAAACTGCATATAATACTTAAATAAAGCAATCGATTTAGCCCTTAAGAGTGTCTACCAGTGTATAGCCCATAATAAGCCCTTTATTCTGTTTGAGACTAAGAAAATGGCTTACCAATCCCCATGAGGGAAAATGACAGCCTTCCAGCATTACACAGTCTTGTTAGAAAAATGGCTAGTCATACCTTGAGCAGAAAAGTCTGCAAACTGTTCCCCCCAACTGAAGTTCTCTCATCTCAACAGTCCTGTGTGGGAACAGCAACTGATTTTAGTTACTGTCTGCTAAAATCATAATCCTCTTTTAAACAGAACTCTTCATCTCTTTCTGTTTCAGAGTAAATAATACATACAAGCACTATTTTAAAATAACAAACTCTTGATAGAAGAATAAAAAACCACAACTAAACACCACAAACTCCTCACCATCCCCGAGGAGATGCTACTTGTTCAGAGCGGCAAGGAGAATGACTGGGGGGGCGGAACCTGGGAGGGACTATATGGACAGCTCTTGCTGTGTGCTCTCCTTGCCTTTCCCTGTGGGGGAGGAGAATATCCCACAAGTAATGGATGACGCCGTGGACCGGACACACCAATGTTGGAGAAATATATAATAAAATATTCACCAAAATTTGAAGGGTGTAATCACTTTTGTGGGATACTGTATATATATATATATATATATATATATATATATATATATATATATATATATATATACAGAGAGAGAGAGAGAAAGGCGCCTATTTAAGAAAGTCTGGCGGACCTGATCCGACAGTGCGGATCAGGTCCGCCAGACCTTGCTGAATACAGAGAGCAATACGCTCGCCGTATTCAACATTGCACCAGCAGCTCACAAGAGCTGCTGGTGCAACTCCGCCCCCTGGAGACTCATGGCCAATGGGCCGCCAGCAGGGGGGTGTCAATCAACCCGATCGTACTTGATCGGGTTGATTTCCGGCGATGTCTGTCCGACTGCTCAGAGCAGGTGGACAGGTTATGGAGCAGCGGTCTTTGTGACCGCTGCTTCATAACTGCTGTTTCTGGCGAGCCTGCAGGCTCGCCAGAAACACGGGGCATCAACCTCCATTCGGAGCTTAATAGATATGCCCCAGAGAGAGAGAGAGAGAGAGAGGGAGATTTACAGATAGTCAAATACATAGACACAACACAAATGGATAGACTTTATTTATCATACACTAATAAAGCTTTTTCCCTATATTAAAATATTTTCTTAAATGAATCTAAGCTCACTAATAGTGTAAATGAAGATGACTGGCAATTGTCATGTGTATATTTCACTCATTTCTCCACCAAATAGCCCAAAGGTCTCATAAAACCTGAGAAGATGGATGAGATGTAAATTGCTTCCCTATGAAAGCTAAAGTTTGATTAAGACAAATATTACTTTACTGGCGACATCAGGACTGTCCTGCTGGGGCCCACAGGATGCATTATGTCTTTGTAGCCCTATGACCCACAGACCTTGTTTCTTTTTTATATTCTTTTTAAAGATTGCAGAGAGACAAATGTTAGTGATTATCTCAAGTGTTGTATCAATGTGCCAGCACCAAAATTGTAGACTAGCTACTTTAAATAAACCTCTGTTTTAAGCTGTTTAAATATATATTATATATGTATATATGTATGTATATATATATATATATATATGTTTATAAGTGTGTACGTATGTATTTATATGTGTATATATTAATTTACAAACATATATAAATACATAAATACGTATGTACACACAAATAAAGATAGTTTTAAGTGCATTGAAGACCTTTGCAGTCAAGTAGATGAAAACATCCCGCCCGCAATATTGTAACTTCAACTTTTTAAACGCGTTGAGAATTGTTGAGCAAAAAAGCTCAATTAGGACACAGAATTAATCTTCTCCAATAGCCTGTCACTTTAACTCAGTAGGTCATGCTATTAACCAACTCCAGTTTCAGGTGATTGATTTTGTCCCCATCCCTAGGAGAGGTGGTAATAGGGAATTATTGCTACACCAAAGAGAGCGATTTTGGATATTTGAGTTGAGTACTCTGGAACCGGTTGGACTTAACAAAGACTGGGACCTGTCAGTATTTCTATAGAATATAACATATTTTATACTTTTATGCCTAAAATAAAATATATTTGTTACCAACATACATATATTCTGTACCAATATATTATTTTTTAACAACATATATTCTGTACCAACATATCATTTTTTCAATAATAAGAATTTTTTCAATAATAAGAATTGTTTCTATAATAAGAATTTGTTCAAATAATTGATCTATGCTATGTCTAAAGAATTTATCCTTGCTGTGTATATATAAAATGTTGTATCATTCCGTGATGATAGTATATTTACTGTTTATTATATAGATAGTATTTTTTAATGGTTTTTTTAAACTGTATCTTTGTTGTGTATTGATGTGGTAACTTCCTGTGTTAACCTTAAGGATATGAAAGGGTTAAAAATAATTTTTGTAAAATAGGAAATTATCTCTCTACTGCCCTCTGGTGGTGGAGGGTATATTAGGATGTTTTTTACCACAATATTTTATGCTTGATGAAGGGAAGATGTTCCCTGAAACGTCGCTGCTTTGATTGTTGTGCCTAAATAAAGACCATTTGAATTCACCTATTGCTGCCACATCCTTTGGACTCTAAGGATTAAGTGCCTAGCAGACACAAAATGCGTCTGACAGTGTTTCTGCTATCCCTTCTATTATTGAACTTTAAATGTATGCTTTTTAAGAAGAATTTTCAATAAAGAGTTTCTTTTAATCTGGTGTCCAGAGTCATCTTTTGCATATACACATATGTTGCCCCTGATTGTCTTGTTCGTCCTGTTCAGCTATAGACCAGTAGTGTATTTCTGGTTGTTGTTGCTAGCTTTAAATATGTGTTTAACCCCTTTGCTGCTGTTAAACACTCACGGCTAGATTACGAGTTGTGTGTTAGGCTGAAAAAGCAGCGTTAACAGGTCCTAACGCTGCTTTTTCACTACCCCTGATATTACGAGTCTTGCTGGTTTAGGGGCACAGCACACTTTTTTGGCCTTCCCACAAAACGACTTACGTAAACTTCGTAAAGTCTTTTTTCTATGGGACTTCCATAGCACTGGTATTACGAGTCTGTCCTGGGAGGCCAAAAAGTGAGTGGTACAGCCTCTACCTCCAAGATCCCTAATGCATTTAAAAGTCAGTAGTTAAGAGTTTTATGGTACAACGCCGTAACATAAAACTCATAAAGAAAGTGCTAAAAAGTACACTAACACCCATAAAGTACATATTAACTCCTAAACCGAGGCCCTCCCGCATCGCAAACACTAAAATAAAATGTTTAACCCCTAATCTGCCGCTCCAGACATCACCGCAACTATAATAAACATATTAACCCCTAAACCGCTGCACTCCCGCCTCGCAAACACTAGTTAAATATTATTAACCCCTAATCTGCCATCCCTAAAATCGCCACCTACCTACATTTATTAACCCCTAATCTGTTGCCCCCAACGTCGCCGCCACTATTCTAAATTTATTAACCCCTAAAGTCTAACCCTAACCCTATCACCCCCTAACTTAAATATAATTTAAATAAATCTAAATAAAATGTATATTATTACCTAAATAACTCCTATTTAAAACTAAATACTTACCTATAAAATAAACCCTAAGCTAGATACAATATAACTAATAGTTACATTGTAGCTATCTTAGGGTTTATTTTTATTGTAGAGGCAAGTTTGTATTTATTTTAACTAGGTAGAATAGTTATTAAATAGTTATTAACTATTTAATAACTACCTAGCTAAAATAAATACAAAAGTACCTGTAAAATAAAACCTAACCTAAGTTACAATAACACATAACCTTACACTATAATTAAATAAATGAACTAAATTAAAAACAATTAAATAAATTAAATTAAATTAAATTAGCTAAAGTACAAAAAACAACACTAAATTACAGAAAACAATAAACAAATTACAAGATATTAAAACTAATTACACCTAATCTAATAGCCCTATCAAAATAAAAAAGCCCCCCCCCAAAATAAAAAAAGCCCTAGCCTAAACTAAACTATCAATAGCCCTTAAAAGGGCCTTTTGTGGGGCTTTGCCCCAAAGTAATCAGCTCTTTTACCTGTAAAAAAAATACAAACAACCCCCCAACAGTAAAACCCACCACCCACACAACCAACACCCCAAATAAAATACTATCTAAAAAAACCTAAGCTCCCCATTGCCCTGAAAAGGGGATTTGGATGGGCTTTGCCCTTAAAAGGGCAGTTAGCTCTTTTGCGGCCCAAACCCTAATCTAAAAAATAAAACCCACCCAATACACCCTTTAAAAAACCTAACACTAATGCCCTGAAGATCGACTTACTGTTCTGAAGACCGGACATCCATCCTCAAGGAAGCAGCAGAAGTCTTCATCTAATCGGGCCGAAGTCCTCAACGAAGCCGGTAAAAGTCTTCATCCAAGCCGGGCGAAGTGGTCCTCCAGACGGCAGAAGTCTTCATCCAGACGCATCTTCTATCTTCATCCATCCGACGTGGAGAGGCTCCATCTTCAAGACATCCGACGCGGAGCATCCTCTTCAAACAAAGTCTTCTTAATAGAATAGAATTCTATCAGCCAATCGGAATTAAGGTAGAAAAAATCCTATTGGCTGATGCAATCAGCCAATAGGATTGAAGTTCAATCCTATTGGCTGATCCAATCAGCCAATAGGATTGAGCTCGCATTCTATTGGCTGTTCCAATCAGGACAATGGGGAGCTTAGGTTTTTTCTAGATAGTATTTTATTTGGGGGGTTGGTTGTGTGGGTGGTGGGTTTTACTGTTAGGGGGTTTGTTTGTATTTTTTTTTCACAGGTAAAAGAGCTGATTTCTTTGGGGCAATGCCCCGCAAAAGGCTCTTTTAAGGGCTATAGATAGTTTAGTTTAGGCTAGGGTTTTTTTTTAATTTTGGGGGGGCTTTTTTATTTTTATAGGGCTATTAGATTAGGTGTAATTAGCTTAAATATCTTGTAATTTGTTTATTATTGTCTGTAATTTAGTGGGTTTTTTTGTTCTTTAGCTAATTTAATTTATTTAATTGTTTTTAATTTAGTTAATTTATTTAATTATAGTGCAGTGTTAGGTGTTATTGTAACTTAGGTTAGGTTTTATTTTACAGGTACCTTTGTATTTATTTTATATTTATTTTAGCTAGGTAGTTATTAAATAGTTAATAACTATTTAATAACTATTCTACCTAGTTAAAATTAATACAAATTTGCCTGTAAAATAAAAATAAACCCTAAGCTAGCTACAATGTAACTATTAGTTATATTGTAGCTAGCTTAGGGTTTATTTTATAGGTAAGTATTTAGTTTTAAATAGGAATTATTTAGGTCATAATATATTTTTTTCTTTAGATTTATTGTAATTATATTTAAGTTAGGGGGTGTTCGGGTTAGGGTTAGACTTAGGTTTAGGGGTTAATACATTTAGTATAGTGGCGGCGACGTTGGGGGCGGCAGATTAGGGGTTAATAAATGTAGGTAGGTGGCGGCGATGTTAGGGACGGCAGATTAGGGGTTAATAATATTTAACTAATGTTTGCGAGGCGGGAATGCGGCGATTTAGGGGTTAATATGTTTATTATAGTGGCAGTGACGTTGGGGACGGCATATTAGGGGTTAATAAGTGTAGGTAGGTTGCGGAGACATTGGCAGATTAGGGATTAATAGATATAATGCAGGGGTCGGCGATGTTGGGGGCAGCAGATTAGTGGTTCATAAGTATAATTTAGGTGGTGGCGGTGTCCAGAGCGGTAGATTAGGGGTTAATCAGTATAATGTAGGTGTTGGCGATGTTGGGGGTGACAGATTAGGGGTTAATAAGTGTAAGATTAGGGGTGTTTAGACTCGGGGTTCATGTTAGGGTGTTAGGTGTAAACATAAATTTTATTTCCCCATAGGAATCAATGGGGCTGTGTTACTGAGTTTTACGCTGCTTTTTGGCAGGTGTTAGACGTTTTCTCAGCCGGCTCTCCCCGTTGATTCCTATGGGGAAATTGTGCACGAGCACGTGCGACCAGCTCAGCGCTGACTTAAGCAGCGCTGGTATTGGAGTGCTGTAAGGAGCACAATTTTGTTCAACGCTCACTTCTTGCCATTTAACGCCGGGTTTGTAAAAACCCGTAATACCAGCGCTGCAGGTAAGTATGCAGTGAGACAAAACTGCTCGTTAGCACCGCATAGCCTCTAACGCAAAACTCGTAATCTAGCCGATAGTTATAGACAAGTAAACTCCATACAGGTTTTCATGAGGTTAGGGCTGTTGAATTTGAAGACCAAAATTCATGAAAAAGGTTGCTTGAAAAGTGTTTTCTGATTGATATGAATTCCCCTATTTTCTCAACATAAAGTACTGCTGATGTTCAATCTGCACAAAGTCACTGGAAAGGCCAAACTGGATTATTGAATGAACTGGAATGTCTTTCTCAAAAACCATGCAAGACACTTCACAACATTTTTAATGAGTTGCGATGAATTATAAAGTTATTTTTTTATTTTATATAGTGTAGAAAAAAATTTAAATAATTACAACTTCTACTGAAATCTCCATGATAGACTATTTGAACTGTTTCTGAAATAAAAACTTTCTAACTTTGCATACTGTCCCTTTCATACAAAATCTGAGATGCAATGCAAAAGGGTAAAGCTATTTTTTCTGACAGAGTTTCCATATATCTGTTTATCAGCACATATCTTATTGACTTTTATATTGAAATTTTAGTACCTAATAAACATAAAGCCAAGCAATATCGTTTTAAGATTAAGATTAAACAGCATTCTGCTAATTTCTGAAAGCCCCAAAGGTGTCACTGCTGGCAAGACTTTACACTGCCCTTCAGAAATGTGCTTACATCATACACAGTTGCGGTGCTGTTGTGGGCTGGTGAGAATGCTCGCCAGCCCTTCTATTTCCCTGTTGGAAATTACAAAAGCGCACAATGAAAATCATAATTTAAAACTCATACAAAACAAATAACCATTTACACAAAAATATGCCGGGAAAAATTGTTTTTAAGGTGCATTAAAAATCACATTTTATCAAAAACGTAAAATCTGTATGTAAATTACACACAAATAAATCGTATAAAATATTCACAGTGTAAATGGTAATTTAAGTAAACTTTATGTGCAAAAATCACAAAGAAATTCATACTTAAAAGTACAAAATACAATTGTAATTGTTGTTTTTTCGTAAAACATGATCTGAATATGGGTTTTCCATGGGCGTGTATGAAATTGTCTCTCAAATCCCAGCGTAATTCTATAAACATTTCTGCCCTACAGATCTCAGTTTTTTCTCGCCAGTTATAAGTTGGCGAGTTTTCACCAAAATACTCAAAATTATTAGGAAAGGAAAACCTTTGCATATGAAAATTACAGTGAATGTAAGGTACAGTGCACTTAAAGCAGCATAATTTGATTTCTATTAAGCGTAATATTGAAATTTAAAACACGTTGGTTTCCCCCTCTATACTTCACCCTCCATTGTGAACTTTTACCTAGCAGAGAGCTCTCGTTATATGTATGGGAGACATCTCGCCACTCGCAAGGATAGAATTAGAATGATAGAATTCCATGAGGGCTGCCCTCGCGAGTGTTCGTGTAGAAAACAACTTCTAGACTTGCAAACTTTATAAAATCAGTCCGCTAAGATTACACAAAAGGATACCAAGAGAACTAAGCAAAAATTGATAACAGAAGAAAATTGGAAAGTTGTTTAAAGTGTCATGTTCTATCCATTCCATTTAAGTTTACTTGACTGTCCCTTTAATGTATACATTCTGTGCTATTGAGTATAAATAACTAACCCTCTCTGTACATAAAATGAATGCTTTCAGTTTGCATTAACTTCTTTAAAACAGTTATAATAATTATTTGCAAACTTGTTAGGAACTTTGAACTACTAATATTTGCAGTTGAAGTCAGTTAATATAATTTTGCCTTTAAAAGGACATAAAATAAACAAATATGATTTCCTGTTGATTTTTTTATTTTATTTTTTATTTGCGTTTTAATTAAAGTGACAGTAACGTCAAGATTAAAATGTCATGATTCGGTTAGAACATTCATTTTTAAACAGCTTTTCCAATGTACTTCTATTACCCAATTTGATTTCTTCTCCTGGTATACTTTGTTGAACAGCATACCTAGGTAGGCTCAGGAACAGCAATGCACTACTGGGAGATAGTTGCTGATTGGAGGCTGCACATAGCTGCCTTATGTAATTGGCTAACCCAATGTGATCAGCTAGCTTTCAGTAGTGCATTTCTGCTCCTTCAACAATAATACCAAGAGAATGAAGCACATTTGATAATAGCAGTAAAGATGGTTAACATTGTATGCTCTCTCTGAAGCATGCCCCTTTAAGAGTGTGGCCCCTAGAGTGCACTGGGTACTCTACATTTCTGCCTTTGCTATATTAGTTTCCGGGGGCTGAGCAAACAGGGCATGAGATGGACTATCAAACAACAAAAACAACTCTAGCAATATAGAGGTAACTTATTTTTATGTCCCTACAGTAATAGAAAGAAACCAATATTTTTAATATTTGAATCAAACAATACAACTTATTCAGTTCTGCTGATATGAAGTTTTTATAAATATAGGATGATGGTGCCCATGTGTTGTAGTGTGGTTTCATTTGCGGTAACAGAAGAAATCATTATAACTCCAGCAGAACTAAGCTGAATATAAATTACTAAAATATTTGTAGGTCCTGTTTTTCAGTGCTGAACCACTTAAGCTGTATTTTAACATTAATTAAATGAAAATCTTTTCTTCTCTTAGATAAACAGCGACAGGAAAATAATAGTAATAACTTTAATAGAACTTGTAAGATTCATATTTCCAATAAACTATACATTTAGCCTTACCATAATGGATGTGTATACTCAATTAAAAGGTTGTAGAATATAGAGTTACTAGTCCTAAAGCCCGTTCACACGGGCCGTGTGGTTTATTTTTATTTTTATATTCTCTCTCTCTCTCCCCTCTTTCTCCCCCCTGTCTCTCTCACTCTCTCCCCCCTGTCTCTCTCACTCTATCCCCCCTGTCTCTCTCACTCTCACTCCCCTGTCTCACTCTCACTCTCACTCCCCTGTCTCTCTCACTCCCCTGCCTCTCTCTCCTCCCCCCTGTCTCTCTCTCCTCCCCCCTGTCTCTCTCTCTCTCCCCTGTCTGTCTCTCTCTCTCCCCTCTCCCTCTCTCTCTCTCTCTCTCTCTCTCTCTCTCCCCCCTGTCTCTCTCTCTCCCCCCCCTGTCTCTCTCTCTCCCCCCCTGTCTCTCTCACCCTCTCCCCTGTCTCCCTCTCCCCCCCCCCCTGTCTCTCTCACCCTCTCCCCTGTCTCCCTCTCCCCTGTCTCTCTCACCCTCTCCCCTGTCTCCCTCTCCCCTGTCTCTCTCACCCTCTCCCCTGTCTCCCTCTCCCCTGTCTCTCTCTCCATCTCCCCTGTCTCCCTCTCCCCTGTCTCTCTCTCCCTCTCCCCTGTCTCCCTCTCCCCTGTCTCTCTCACCCTCTCCCCTGTCTCCCTCTCCCCTGTCTCCCTCTCCCCTGTCTCCCTCTCCCCTGTCTCTCTCTCCCTCTCCCCTGTCTCTCTCTCCCTCTCCCTTGTCCCCCTGTCTCCCTCTCCCCTCTCTCCCTCTCCCCTCTCTCCCTCTCCCCTCTCTCCCTCTCCCCTCTCTCCCTCTCCCCTCTCTCCCTCTCCCCTGTCTCCCTCTCCCCTCTCTCCCTCTCCCCTCTCTCCCTCTCCCCCTCTCCCCTCTCTCCCTCTCCCCTCTCTCCCTCTCCCCTCTCTCCCTCTCCCCTCTCTCCCTCTCCCCTCTCCCCTCTCTCCCTCTCCCCTCTCCCCCTCTCCCCTGTCTCCCTGTCTCCCTCTCCCCTCTCTCCCTCTCCCCTGTCTCCCTCTCCCCTGTCTCCCTCTCCCCTGCCTGTCTCCCTCTCCCCTGCCTGTCTCCCTCTCCCCTGTCTCTGTCTCCCTCTCCCCTGTCTCCCTCTCCCCTGTCTCCCTCTCCCCTGTCTCCCTCTCCCCTGTCTCCCTCTCCCCTGTCTCCCTCTCCCCTGTCTCCCTCTCCCCCTCTCCCCTCTCTCCCTCTCTCCTGTCTCCCTCTCCCCTGTCTCCCTCTCCCCTGTCTCCCTCTCCCCTGTCTCTCTCACCCTCTCCCCTGTCTCCCTCTCCCCTGTCTCTCTCTCCCTCTCCCCTGTCTCCCTCTCCCCTGTCTCCCTCTCCCCTGTCTCCCTCTCCCCTGTCTCCCTCTCCCCTGTCTCCCTCTCTCCCTCTCCCCTGTCTCTGATCAGCTGCTTTCAACGGCTATTTGCTAAGTGTGTTGTCAACGGCTAGTGCGAGGGTGTGATAGGCGGCTAGGCTAGTTGCGTGGGTTTGCGTGCGCGTGCGCATTGTGTGATAGGCTAGTAGGCTAAGTTGTCAACGGCTAGTGCGAGGGTGTGATAGGCGGCTAGGGTTCGCGTGCGCGTGCGCGTGCGCGTTGGCTCAAATCAGTTTTGTGAGTTTGCGTGCGCAGCAAGGGGGGTCAAACATGCTAAGTGGGTTGCGCGTGCGATCAACAGCTGGCCAAGAGTGCGCGTGCGATCAGCGGCAAGAGTTTGTCTGAACTGCGCATGACGGCTTCAGACAAACTCTTGTCTTTTATAATATAGGATTGAGCTATAATACACTCCTACCATATATTTTGCTGAGCATTTCACTTCCTTAATTTAAATAAATGATGTATTTCAATTAACCCTAACCACAATGCTAAATTGGAAAATGGTAAATCTCAAAATCCTTATTGAGACCGTTAGGTATGAAACTATCCATAATATGGATCCACTTCAGGTATGAAACTATCCATAATATGGATCCATATTATGGATAGTTTCATACCTAATGGTCTCAATAAGGATTTTGGGATTCACCACTTCTTAGGATAGTATTAACGTTAATAAATAACACTGATTCTAACATTCTGGGTCTGTAGACATGCTGATTTTACATCTATGTAAAAATGTCATGGTATAGTTCACAATAACAAGTTTTGATATTGTCATTTTTCCTATTAGCCAAATAGATACTATGGGGCATATCTATCAAGCTCCGTATAGAGCTTGAGACCCCATGTTTCTGGCGAGCCTGCAGGCTCGCCAGAAACACCAGTTATGAAGCAGCGGTCTAAAGACCGCTGCTCCATAACCTGTCCGCCTGCTCTGAGCAGGCGGACACACATCGCCGCAATTCAACCCGATCAAGTACGATCGGGTTGAGTGACACCCCCTGCTGAAGGCCGATTGGCCGCAAATCTGCAGGGGGCGTATTGCTCTCTGCATTCAGCGAGGTCTGTCGGACCTGATCCGAACTGTCGGATCAGGTCCGACAGACCTTTGTTAAATAGGGGCCTATGTTTGTTATATGAAAGGATACATGTTTATTTGTATAATTGAACAAAAGGATACACTGCTATTTCCATATATTACTGAAAAAGTTGATGAAAATCCTTCTAGCTGTTAATACGGAACTAAAGATTTACTCTTTTGTATCATGGCGGATGCACCATCTGTTTCTTCCGGTTTTCTCATGATCTGTTGTATAAAGAACACTCTCGGACATGCACACTTTATTCCTTGACAAAGCTGCAAGTAGTACAGCGAAAAGTCCGTTGGAACTTGTTCTTGTCACTAACATCAAAATGTGCCAGTGACACCAGGGGCGGAGTGATACCATACCAGTATAGAGTTGCGATTGGTAAGTGGTTTGTCTTCTGCTTTCCATCCGTATCCATCCAGGTCTGTGGTTAACTCCAGACTGCAAAACTTTGCCTATTGTCTCTAGAGCCCTTAAAGATTGGTGTTCATGAAGCATTTGTGATGGTTTTTAATGTTTTTTAAATAAATATTCTTTTATATCATTGCCATTGTGAGATACTGTTTGTCTACCAGTATAAAGTAGGTGTGCACATCATATAGAGCTTTCAATAGCCCCACCAAATGTGAGTAACCATTTGTCCTTATCTACAAGTGTTCACAGTTGTTTCACAGAGTTACACTATATTTTTTCCTCTCTGTTTATATTTTCCAGGAACATATTGAAGAGCACTATCCCAAGAGATCCCTTCAGGAATGGACATATCCTTCCACTATTGAATGAACTTTTTAGTTTAAATCACGTTTTCACATTTATGTCATTTGTGCACGCTACCCATCTTGATAAAGAATAACAAGAGAATGAAGAAAACTTAACAATAGAAGTAAGTTGGAAACTTTTTTTGAAATTGTATTCCCTATCAGAATCATGAAAGAAAAATGTTGGGTTTCAAGTCCCTTTAATATTACAACTAGACACCAAAAGTATTAATATTTTGCAATAAGAAGTTTATGGCAACTGATTGCAACAAATGAACTTTAGTAACACAAGATTTATGTAATGCTTAAGTCATATTAAGCATAAACCCCCTAGCACAGCACAGGGGGCAAATCGTGCAGCATTGGGCAGTAATACATATATAAATTGGTATATTGCTATATACATATACGTATATTTATAGTGAAAACACAGTCCCCCATTACATTGACCTCAATGTAATGGCACTTTAAGTGTCATTTTCTTTTTCTAACACCACATATCCCCTCACTTTAGCCCCTTATAACTGCTTGCAGTTTTTTTATAAAAAAATAAAAATGCTCATATTTTTATTTAATGTTACTCTACTGTCCTCTTTAGTTTGAGGGCAATGGGGCAACTTTTTTCCATTACCAGACTGGCTAATGGTTTCTAGTGCAAAGTGAAACCTCAAGCTTGCAGTTACATTAACCAGCCACTTGTAATGGCTGGCTATTTAATGTGTGCCCGTAAACGTGCAAATTTGCCCCTTTACAGGCTCATGTTAAGATAGCTCTCCACTCGGATTCTGGCCCTATATATGATAATGTCAGGAATGCCCGCTGGTGATCAGCTAAAAAAGATAAGTGAAGTAAGATTCAATAAATAGGCATATATTGCATAGATACATCTCAAAAGATAAAAGAACAAACAGAGCAGTTCAAGAAAAGGAAAATAAACATTCAAACAATTTATCAACTTGCTTCATATTCAGCTTAATATTCAGATGTAATAAATAAGCCCCTTGTTTTCCTTTATAACTTTGAATTCTAATACAGATTCTTCCTCTTGACTAAATATTGACTGAGCAGTATAACCATAATGGGTATGTAACATGGAGAGAGGGGGGAAGGGGGGGGGGGGAAAGGAGAGGGGGAAAATGAATATTACCAGCAATCTAATAATACTATTTCGGAATGTCTAAAAGGGTAAATTAGTTGGTCTAAAAAAAAAAGAGTTATTTCTCTTTCAGAGGTTAAGGTTGTGTCCATCTGTTCAATAATGCATTGTTTTTTCATATCATTTTTAATTTCTAAGATACTGGGAACCGAGGGGTCTCGCCATTTCTTAAAAATTAGATTTCTTGCTGCCAGAATTGTCATATTTCTAGCTTTTTGTGCTCAGAAGATAAAGGGGATTCTATAAGAAAAACAACCTCTGCCAGAGAGAGAGAGAAAGCAGGTATCTTCAATACTTTAATGAGCCAAAATTCTATTTTCCGCCAGAATTGTTTTATCCGGGAGCACGACCATATCATATGGATTATATCAGCTGCAGGGTATTACATTTAAGATTATGCCATTTAAATCCCTTTAATGGGGTATAATAAGACCTATAGAGTAATTAGGTGGCCAGCAACAAAGTTGCAGGACAACCTATTGTTATTGTTCAGATTATTAGGTGGCCAGCAACAAAGTTGCAGGACAACCTATTGTTATTGTTTGGATTATTATTATTATTATTATTATTATTCTTTTTATTCCGCCAAGCTTTGTATTCAATTGCCCATAACTGCTTAACTGTTTTTGCAAAGCTCTTAAAATCAGGTATGCTGGTACAGCCTATTGCTGTGCTACATCTCATGCAAAATTGAACTCATAGGTCACATGCTCTGGCAGCCATATTGCTTTTTGCGACAAATTTCGACAAACGCTTAAAAAGCTTTAGCTCTGGAACTGCTTATGTTACAACTTTGAAACTCCCTGTGCTTAGTGCTACTATGACCTGAAATTGCTATTGCTCAAGAGAAGTGCCTTGGTCACATGATGTGGCAGCCATCTTGCATTTTGCGAAAATATTCAAACATCTTCTTCTCCTAAACCGCTTTGTGAAATGACGCGCAATTTTGCATATATGCTCCTTGCAAGGTCCTCTACCAAGTTTGTTCAAACTGCGATTTTTCCATAATCAACATGGCTGCTGTGAGACATTAACCTTTTTATCGCCATTTAATTGCGTAATTTTGCACTTTATACATTAGTTTTACAATATTTAACAATATTACAGTGTAATAGACACATGATTGCACGTAGTCATAACCCTTAAAGACAATATTGCAGTTAAAATTTGCATTGCGCAATCGCCTTCGTGAAATAAAACATTTGCAAATTTTCATGAAACTTCTGCAAATTGTAGAGGTCTATAGTGAGCATTAGTATGTGCAATTTGAAAGCCATAAATTGCTTAGCTTGGTGGCCATTTTGTTTCGTATGCGCCATTTTTAAAAACTATAAAAATCTTCTTCTCCGAAACTGCTTATGGGACAGACTTGAAATTTTGTTTATAGAGTTATCTTATGACTAATATTCAGATTTGTTCAAGAGAAGTTGATACGTCATGTGGTTTGACAGCCATTTTGAATTGTTCAAAATTGCTTAACGATATATTTAAATTAATAATAAAACAAAAACTGTTTTACAAAAATGCTTTATTTTTGCCATGTTTATTGACATCTATAGTGAGCACTATTGTGCATAATATAGAGGCTGTATATCTTACGATTGGGCAGCCATCTTGGTTTACACGAAAATTTCGAAAGTCTATTTTCTCTGCAACCGCTTAGGTAAGAACTGTGAAAATTGCTGTACAGTCTTATATTGTGACCTAGAGTCACAGTTGTTCATGTTGATGGAATTAGTCACAAGCTGTGGCAGCCATATTGGTTTATGCAAAAATTTTGAAACTGTGTTTTCTTTCCAACCGCTTATGTTAAAGCTGTGAAATTTGCTGTATAACCATATATTGTCACCTAGAGTTACATTTGTTCATGTTGAAAGTATAGGTCATATGGTGTGGCAGCCATTTTAAAAAACACAAACATTTCGAAAATGTGCTTTTTTTCCAAATGCTTATGTTAGAACTGTAAACAGTTGTTGTATAGCTTTATTTTGTGACATAACTACTTATATGGCATTGCAAAAATGATGCGCTGGCCACCTCTATTGCTGCTTGCAGCTATATTTATTATTATTATTATTATTATTATTATTATTATTATTATTATTATTCTTTTTATTCCGCCAAGCTTTGTATTCAATTGCCCATAACTGCTTAACTGTTTTTGCAAAGCTCTTAAAATCAGGTATGCTGGTTCAGCCTATTGCTGTGCTACATCTCATGCAAAATTGAACTCATAGGTCACATGCTCTGGCAGCCATATTGCTTTTTGCGACAAATTTTGACAAACGCTTAAAAATCTTTAGCTCTGGAACTGCTTATGTTACAACTTTGAAACTCGCTCTGCTTAGTGCTACTATGACCTGAAATTGCTATTGCTCAAGAGAAGTGCCTAGGTCACATGATGTGGCAGCCATCTTGCATTTTGCGAAAATATTCAAACATCTTCTTCTCCTAAACCGCTTAGTGCAATGATGCGCAATTTTGCACATTTGCTCCTTGCAAGGTCCTCTACCAAGTTTGTTCAAACTGCGATTTTTCCATTATCAACATGGCTGCTGTGAGACATTAACCTTTTTATCGCCATTTAATTGCGTAATTTTGCACTTTATACATTAGTTTTACAATATTTAACAATATTACAGTGTAATAGACACATGATTACACATAGTCATAACCCTTAAAGACAATATTGCAGTTAAAATTCGCATTGCGCAATCGCCTTCGTGAAATAAAACATTTGCAAATTTTCATGAAACTTCTGCAAATTGTAGAGGTCTATAGTGAGCATTAGTATGTGCAATTTGAAAGCCATACATTGCATAGCTTGGCGGCCATTTTGTTTCGTATGCGCCATTTTTAAAAAATATAAAAATCTTCTTCTCCGAAACCGCTTATGGGACAGACTTGAAATTTTGTTTATAGAGTTATCTTATGACTAACATTCAGATTTGTTCAAGAGAAGTTGATACGTCATGTGGTTTGGCAGCCATTTGGAATTGTTCAAAATTGCTTAACGATATATTTAAATTCATAATAAAACAAAAACCTTTTTACAAAAATGCTTTATTTTTGCCATGTTTATTGACATCTATAGTGAGCACTATTGTGCGTAATATGGAGGCTGTATATCTTACGATCGGGCAGCCATCTTGGTTTACGCGAAAATTTCGAAAGTCTATTTTCTCTGCAACCGCTTATGTAAGAACTGTGAAATTTGCTGTACAGTCTTATATTGTTACCTAGATTCACAATTACTCATTAGGAGAGAATCAGTCACATGATGCGGCAGCAATATCGGTTTTATGTTTATCGTAATTATTTGTAATTCAATACTTCCTCTTTTGAGTCAATTGCTCACAAAACACAAATTACTTATGCTAAACTCTTGAAATCAGGTATGCTGGTACAGCCTATTGCAATGCTACATATCATGCAATATTAAACTCATAGGTCATAAGGTTACGCAGCCATTTTGTTTTTTGCGACAAATTTCGAGAACTGCTTAATAATCTTTAGCTCTGGAACTGCTTATGTTGCAACTTTGAAACTTGCTGTGCTTAGTGATGCTATGACCTAGATTTTCCATTGCTCCACAAAAGTGATTTAGTCACATGATGTAGCAACCATCTTCCATTTTGCGAAAATATTTAAACATCTTCTTCTCTTAAACTGCTTAGTGCAATAAAGCCCAATTTTGCACGTATGCTCGTTGCAAGGTCCTCTACCAACATTGTTAAACTTGCGATTTTTCCATAATCAACATGACTGCTGTGAGACATTAACCTTTCTATCGCCATTTAATTGCGTAATTTTGCAGTTTATACATTAGTTTTACAATATTTAACAATATTACAGTGTAATAGACACATGATTACACATAGTCATAACCCTTAAAGACAATATTGCAGTTAAAATTCGCATTGCGCAGTCGCCTTCGTGAAATAAAACATTTGCAAATTTTCATGAAACTTCTGCAAATTGTAGAGGTCTATAGTGAGCATTAGTATGTGCAATTTGAAAGCCATACATTGCATAGCTTGGCGGCTAGTTTGTTTCGTATGCGCCATTTTTAAAAACTATAAAAATCTTCTTCTCCGAAACCGCTTATGGGACAGACTTGAAATTTTGTTTATAGAGTTATCTTATGACTAACATTCAGATTTGTTCAAGAGAAGTTGATACGTCATGTGGTTTGACAGCCATTTTGAATTGTTCAAAATTGCATAACGATATATTTAAATTCATAATAAAACAAAAACCGTTTTACAAAAATGCTTTATTTTTGCCATGTTTATTGACACCTATAGTGAGCACTATTGTGCATAATATAGAGGCTGTATATCTTACGATCGGGCAGCCATCTTGGTTTACGCGAAAATTTCAAAAGTCTATTTTCTCTGCAACCGCTTATGTAAGAACTGTGAAATTTGCTGTACAGTCTTATATTGTAACCTAGAGTCACAGTTGTTCATGTTGAAGGAATTAGTCACAAGCTGTGGCAGCCATATTGGTTTACGCAAAAATTTTGAAACTGTGTTTTCTTTCCAACCGCTTATGTTAAAACTGTAAAATTTGCTGTATAACCATATATTGTCACCTAGAGTTAAATTTGTTCATGTTGAAAGTATAGGTCATATGGTGTGGCAGCCATTTTAAAAAACGCAAACATTTCGAAAATGTGTTTATTTTCCAAATGCTTATGTTATATAGCTTTATTTTGTGACATAACTACTTATATGGCATTGCAAAAATAATGCGCTGGCCACCTCTATTGCTGCTTGCAGCTATATTATTATTTGTTATTGCTTGCACTATTATTATTATTATTCCGCCGTTTTTTCAAATGCTTATGATAACAACAGCATAACTCAAAAACTCATGAAACTTGGCACAATGCTAGAGATCTATGCTGTACATAATCATGTGCAACATAAATCTTATAGGTCATGTGATCTAGCAGCCATATTGCTTTTTGCGACAAATTTCGACAACTGCATGAAAATCTTCTTCTCCAGAATCGCTTATGTTACAGCTATAAAACTTGGTGTGTGTACTGCTGTACTGACCTAGAATAAATTTTGTTCAACAGAAGTGATTTAGTCACATGATCTAGCTGCCATTTTGAAATGTGCGAAAATCTTTAAACATCTTCTTCTCTGCAACCGCTAAGTGCAATGAAGCGCAATTTTGCACATGTGCTCCTTGCAAGGTCCTCTACCAAGTTTGTTCAAACTGTCAATTTTCCATAATCAGCATGGCTGCTATGAGCCATTCGCCTTTTTATCGCTGTTTATTTGCGTAAATTTGTACTTTATGCATTATGTTTACACTATTTAACTATATTACAGTGTAGCAGACACATGAGTACACATAGTCATGATCCCTAAAGGCAATATTGCAGTAAAAATTCGCACTGCGCAGTCGCCTTCGTGAAATAAAACATTTGCAAATTTTCATAATACTTCTGCAAATTGTAGATGTCAATAGTGAGCATTAGTATGTACAATTTGAAAGCCATACAATGCATAGCTTGGTGGCCATTTTGCTTCGTATGCGCTGTTTTTAAAAACTATAAAAATCGTCTTCTCCGAAACCGCTTAAGGCACACACTTGAAATTTTGTTGACAGAGCTATCTTATGATTATCATTCAGATTTGTTCAAGAGAATTTGATAGGTCATGTGGTTTGGCAGCCATTTTGAATTGTTTAAAAACGCTTAACGATATTTTTAAATTAATAATAAAACAAAAAGCGTTTTACAAAAATGCTTTATTTTTGCCATGTTTATTGACATCTATGGTGACAATTATTGTGCATAATATGGAGGCTGTATATCATATGATCTGGCAGCCATTTTGTTTTATGCGAATATTTCGAAAATCTATTTTCTCTGCAACTGCTTATGTTAGAACTGTGAAACTTGCTGTATAGCCTTATATTGTGACCTAGAGTCACAGTTGTTCATGTTGAAGGAATTGGTCACAAGCTGTGGCAGCCATATTGGTTTACGTGAAAATTACGTAAACGTGTTTTCTTTCCAACCGCTTAGGTTAAAACTGTGAAATTTGCTGTAGAACAAAATCTTGTGACCTAGAGTTACATCTGATCATGATGAAAGTATTGGTCATATGGTGGGGCAGCCATCTTGAAAAATGCAAACATTTCGAAAATGTGTTTTCTTTCCAACTGCTGTTAGAATTGTAAAAACTTCTATAATGCTTTATATTGTGACTTAGCTGCTTGTATGCCATAGCAATGTCGATACGCATGGCCACCTCTATCGCTGCTTGCAGCTATATTTTAATATGAGATTCTCTCCAGCTCGCAGAAAGAGTAGTCTGCGCTATTATGGCTGTAGATTTTTCCAAAGCAAAGGAATATAGAGGGCGCTAAAAGCTAAGTTCTCCACCACATTTAGTCAATTATGGAAATAGACACAATGGATTTAGGGTAACAACTTTACTATCGAATAAAATTAAAATGCAATATAATTACAGTACAATATATAAGAGAAAATGCAAGGGACGTCTCCCTGTTTATTTAAAAATAATAAAAAAGGACTGGAGTACCACCTTAAAAATGTTTAAAAAAAGGTATTTTGCATATGTTTGATTTGATACAATGTGAATAAAGGTATCAGTCAAAAATCAAAAATCAGTCTGTCCCAATTTATGATATGTGGTTACAGAGTTTCTTATAATAGCTGTTCACCAAATGTTGCAACTGTGACAGATAGGGTCAGCGTGAAAATTTGTAAAGTATAGCCCCCTTTAGGGAGAATTTGTATCAGATCTTTTTTTCTTACTCACACTTTCTTTTCAAAGTAGCTTACTGACGATTTTATGGCTCAAGGCTTTGGAGATTGGACACAGGCAAACAGCGTCTCCCAAAGCTGCTCACCTCTGCTGGTGTCGGCTGAACCCGGTCAGCGTGAATGAAGATTGCTCGTTACTCCAGCGTTTATAGTGCGCCAAGTTGATCCCAGTGCAGAGGGGATAAAAGAGATTCACACACCCGCACTTAGCGTGATACACGCGCGGGCAAAGGTATAGAAAGCTAGGTACCTAGATTTTCAGATTGTGGTTAAAGTCCTTAGCAGGATACAACACAGATTCAATCTACGCGTTTCACCCGTTAGATAGGGCTTTTTTTTTTTTTTTTTTAAAAAGCCCTATCTAACGGGTGAAACGCGTAGATTGAATCTGTGTTGTATCCTGCTAAGGACTTTAACCACAATCTGAAAATCTAGGTACCTAGCTTTCTATACCTTTGCCCGCGCGTGTATCACGCTAAGTGCGGGTGTGTGAATCTCTTTTATCCCCTCTGCACTGGGATCAACTTGGCGCACTATAAACGCTGGAGTAACGAGCAATCTTCATTCACGCTGACCGGGTTCAGCCGACACCAGCAGAGGTGAGCAGCTTTGGGAGACGCTGTTTGCCTGTGTCCAATCTCCAAAGCCGTGAGCCATAAAATCGTCAGTAAGCTACTTTGAAAAGAAAGTGTGAGTAAGAAAAAAAGATCTGATACAAAGGTGTCTTCCATCGTCTAATTCTCCCTAAAGGGGGCTATACTTTACAAATTTTCACGCTGACCCTATCTGTCACAGTTGCAACATTTGGTGAACAGCTATTATAAGAAACTCTGTAACCACATATCATAAATTGGGACAGACTGATTTTTGATTTTTGACTGATACCTTTATGCACATTGTATCAAATCAAGCATATGCAAAATACCTTTTTTTAAACATTTTTAAGGTGGTACTCCAGTCCTTTTTTACTATTTTTAAATAAACAGGGAGACGTCCCTTGCATTTTCTCTTATATATTGTACTGTAATTATATTGCATTTTAATTTTATTTGATAGTAAAGTTGTTACCCTAAATCCATTGTGTCTATTTCCATAATTGACTAAATGTGGTGGAGAACTTAGCTTTTAGCGCCCTCTATATTCCTTTGCTTTAGATTTTACTGTCACAGTCCTGGGGTGACTGTTCTAGAGTGGTCAAGGTTTTTCCTTTAGTAATTAGCGCCATATTTCTGTGTTTATCCTATAGATTTTTCCACCTGATCCACCTCAATATCTAATTCTGGAGAAAGAAGGTTCCACTTTTGTGCTATCTGGTGTAAATTAGAATCTCCATATTGACTACTCGCCAAATCATACCAGATTGAAATGGAGGATAAATCATTTTTGACAAGGATAGGCCAGTTGTCTAGCTTTCCCAGGACCAGGACCAACCTAATTTCTCAGTGAGTGAGAAAAGGTAATGTCTGGCCTGGAGGTAAGCAAAGAAATCCTTATTATTTAGGTAAAATTCCTGTTTCAGTCTATCAAAGGTTTTTACTGATAGAGTGTCTTGGTCTATAAATTGAGTCATAAAAGTCAAGCCCTTCTCATGCCAAGTCTGAAAAGTTTGTGATTGGGTCCCTCCTTGAAATTCTGGATTACCACATAATCCTTGGAATTTTGGAATAGAGAGATCAATGCCTAGTTTCTGCCTTAGCTTTTTCCAAGACTGTATTATCGTATATACCGAACTAAAGCGCTTTACTTCCTTTGGAATTGAGTGGACCAGACAATGGATTAAAGCTGTAGGGTTATAAGGATATCAAATATTCACTTCAAGCTAATTATTAGTGAAATAGTCTTTATTCAATATCCAATCTATCGCGATGTGTGAAAGAAAGACTAAGCTATATTTGTTGAGATCGGGAAGAGCCATTCCTCCAAATCTTTTAGGAAGATAAAGTTTATTTAAAGAGATTTGGGGTCTTTTACATTTCCAAATGAAATACCGGAGAGCCCTGTTCAGGCTTTTCCAGTCTTTGACTTTCAAAATGACCGGGACATTTTGTAAAGGATAAAGAATTTTTGGAAGGAGTACCATTTTTTTTTTTTTTTTAAATATGTTTTTATTGAGACAAACAAGAAAAAATAACAAGATACAACTCCTCATGGGTATGTGCATATAAATTACAGGTCTAAAAAGGCATACAACAAATTTTAGACAGTGGTATAATAAATATTTCTTATATTTAACACATACATAGTACTTCATTTGCTGATAAGTATAGAGGTGGAATTACTCAGGAGTGCATATATAGGGTCTCTTTTTACTATTATGTGAAGGATGAGGGAAGAAATGAAAAATTACAGCGGGCAAGAGCCGCTTAGGTTAAAGAAAAAATGGGTATAGGACCCAGCATAAGGGGGGGGGGGGACGAGGCTATCATAAATTGCTCTAAATGGAATGAAGCTGGTGGAAAAAGTAAGAAGAAGAAAAGGGAGAGGAAAAACCTAAATAGTACTCTGGGTATTTGTTTGGAGTATAGGAAGTGAGCTGGGAGGGCTAGCTGGTGCATAGATGAATAGTCTTTAAAATGGCGGTTTTGCAAGGGTCTATAAACAAGGGATGGTATACATATTCAATATCAACTGAATCTCCAGGAAGGCTAAAATTACTTAGACCAACCTTAGTTAGGTACAGCGTTCATGTGTTAAACTAACAAGACATCTATTTGAAACAGAGTAAGGGTAAATTAGAAAAGAGTAACTTGCACTATTGAAACCTAACATAGAAGGTTATGAGCCCATCTATATGAGTATATATTTTATGTGATCTCTGCAAATATAACATAAGAAAATAAGATTGCCAGACCTTAGAAGTTTAAGCAATACAAAAAAAGTAAGCCTTCTGTATGAAAATGCGCTACCCTCAACTATTATCTATACATCTGTCTGCTAGACTTCATAAATATAATAGTTTCCCATCTTATAGCATGGCTTGACAGCCCCAATTACAAGTCTGAGGTGTTAGGTCTCCATTCTGACTAATCTTACCCCCTGTCTCAAGCCATGGGAGACATTTACTGAACAAAGGAGGATCATGACACATTAGAAGGAAGTTGTCAGTAAACAAGATGATATCCAATGGGCTCTATGTATGTGGGTTAAGGCATTCAACCTATTTTAGATTTGGGGGAGACAAAGCGACAAATAATCAAAACACAGAGCTGGTTTCGCATTTCCCCTAGATTATGTTTAAACACTGACCAGGAGGTGGGGAAAACCTGGGGAAAACATTGTACTGAGCTGCAGTCGGTCTTTTCCAGCATTAAGTCCCCTTTGCATGTCTTCCTTGGGTCGCATCTGAAAGAGTCCCTAGAATAGGTAATATGTGTCACCGTGTTAGCCGCTTCCAAGCACGACTCAGGTACAGGATGGAATCTGGGGAAGATCTCGGTGCTCATGGACGCATCACAGAATAATGCACTCATAGCTCCTGGGGTGCGTTGTGGGATAGATATTTTTTTAACTCTCGTAAATAGTTTCCCACTCCGGTCTGAGGGGACCTCGGAGCTTCCCTGCTGTGGAGCCGCCCGGGCTTGTGGTATGTATTTGGCTAGATCCATGAGTGCCTGAAATGTGTGCTGAAGATCGATGAAAAGCGCTAACGATCCATGTTGCAATAGTTCTTCCCTTCCAACCATATGTGCCATGACTCTGAGAAAGGTAAAGTCTGTGTGTATAGTCAGCTTCCAAGGAGTGTGACAGGGATTGCTTCTCTCCGCTTTCCTTCCGTAGCTCTCAGCACAATCCCCGGTGGGGGAGAGGGATGGATAGGGCGAGGGGGGTTCAGCAGCCCTGAAGCAAGAAGAGATCACTAGATAAGGCAAGTACGGTTGGCTTAGGGGTAGGAAGGGTCTGGTTCCAGGTCCAGGTCTCCCCCCCCCGTTGAGTAGTGTGGCTATGACTATGCGACTTCATCCACCTTAGAAAGTAAAAAGATGAGGCCTAAAATGGCGGCTCGCTTCTGCTATGTTTCAAGGCCACTTCATACCGGAGCTTTATGTCTCAGCGTTCTCTCTAAATTCTTCAGCAATTGAGCTAGTTGAAGGGCCATTTGTTAGGCTTGTGTATAGGAGCTAAAATCAGGTGTTTGCCTGAGAAAGAATGGCATTTAGGAGCTGAAAGTAGCTTTAGTTTGGAGAGCTTTGAATGAAAGCGTCTGCTCTGTTTGGCGGTTAGCTCCGCCCCCCGGCGTACCATTTTAAATAAGGCAATGCATCCTGATAAAGAAAGTGGAAGGTTTGCCAACTTCTCATATACTCTATTAGTCTAGATAAAATGGGGGAAATGTTAAGACTATACCACTCTTGTGGGTTGACTGATATGTTTTTTTTTTTATTTTTTTAAATGCTTTATTGGTACCCATTTTTAAAATTACAAAAAATAAAAATACATTCTTCATTATTCACATTTACAAGTATTCTTCTTATAGTACCATCTGTAGTTACAAGCTGAATAGTACAATTTAACTCTTATGTCGAAGTTTAACATAATTTTCCTAACAAAGTACACCAATAAACTTATCATCTAGTGTCTTAAACATAACCTTCTTCTTATATCTAGTATATACAGAAGGAAAAAACAGGGAAAATCAGAACAAGACCCAAATGTGTTAATTATGAATTATTCTGGTAGGGGGGGGAGAGGGAGAAAAAAAAAAAAAAAACGCACACTTCGCTTCCCTTTCCTCTCTCTCTCTCTCTAACTCTTTTACCATCCACCCCAGCTTTGAGGAAATGATCCTGCTATAATATTAATCACAACATATTCTGTATTCCTAAAAGGGGCAGTCAATTGGATTTGTGTATTCAGAGGTAACGATAGGATTAACTTTTTCCATTTCTTAAAAAAAATTTCTTCTAGTGGACTAGATGGCTCTCGTGAGTCATATTGTTCTAGCATGCACTGTTTAACTACTCCGTTCTTACACGCCACCATTTTGGGGGCTTTTGCCCCTTTCCAATCCTTCAGAATTAGATTTCTAGTTATAAAAATTATAGTATTAATTAAATCATTCTCTTTAACTCTATCTGAGTATTTTACCAGAAAGAAAACATGAAAGATTTGAATCTCAAATTCTATATCGAGCTTCCTCTTGATCCAATAGTTAATTTGTCTCCATAGTTGGTTTACTTTAGGGCAGCTCCAAAAATAATGAGTAATATCTGCTTCCTCTATACTACACTTCGGGCAAACTAAAGTAGTCTCATACCATCTAGATAAGTTTCTATTAGTTATATAAACTTTCCTGATCAACTTCAAGTGTGATTCTCGCCAATTAGTTGGGACCCAATATTTATAGTTTAACTTCAAAGATTGAACAATTTCTTTTGTCGTTAGATTTGGGAACTCTCTATGCCATTTATCTTTTATCGCCTGTAAATGCTCTTCATTGTTAAAAGAATTAATTACATTGTAAATGATTGAAATTGATGTCTTACCATTTTCATATAGCTTAATGACATTATCTAGAACGCCCATAGACCAGTTGGGGTTATATTTAATTTGTAAACTGTTAATAAAGTGGCGTATTTGTAGGAAAGCAAAAAAATCTTTCCTTGGCAGATCATAAGTTCTAGCTAGATTTATGAATGAGTTAACTGTCAGGTCTTCCGACAAAAGTTGTCTAACAAACATTAACCCTTTTCTCTTCCACCGATGGAATACTATTTGTGACAGACCCGGCTGGAATTCTGGATTACCAACAATGCTGAGCAAATTTGTACAGTATGGGTTAACCTGTACTCTAAGACAAACCTGTTGCCACGCCTTTATGGTATTAATGAAAATTGTCATTTTTGCAATTTTCCTGGGTATTCTGTTCATGGGGCAGTGTAAGAGTGATCCCAGCATAAATGGTTCAGCCATATAGTTTTCTAAACTGCCGATTATCCCATGATCTTGGGACGTAACCCAGTCCATTGCATATTTAAATGTGGTGACTAAATTGTAAATCTCTAAGTTCGGAAAATCCAACCCTGCCACTAGTCTATTAAGTTGTAATTTATCAAGTCCAATCCGAGGCCTTTTCCCAGCCCATATAAATTGTGTACAATGTTTATTGAACTCTCTAATATCCTTTTTATATAGTAATATAGGAATATTCTGACACAAGTATAAAATTTTAGGAAATATAACAGCTTTGATTAACATTATTCTAGCTGTTATAGGGATAGGGAGATTGGACCATATTGATAGTTTTCTTTGACATTCCCTAAATACTCTAGGATAGTTTAGTTCATAGCACTCCGTCATGCAATTAGACAGCATGATACCTAAATACTTAATCAGTGCTTTTTCTTTAAAAGGTAATGGTCCTTTCAGCTTTGGAGTTTGGAGAGCTTTGAATGAAAGCGTCTGCTCTGTTTGACGGTTAGCTCCGCCCCCCGGCGTACCATTTTAAATAAGGCAATGCGTCCTGATAAAGAAAGTGGAAGGTTTTGCCAACTTCTCATATACTCTATTAGTCTAGATAAAATGGGGGAAATGTTAAGACTATACCACTCTTGTGGGTTGACTGATATGTTAATTCCTAAATACTTAAAGTGGGACAGAACTTCCTTAAAAGGCATCACAGGAAGAGAAGCCTCATTTTTTCTAATCCACATTAGTTCTGACTTAGAGATATTAATCTTATAACCTGTAAAAGTTCCAAAGGAGTTAGTAATCGGAAGTAGTCTTGGAATATTAGTTCTTTTATCAGAGATGTAAATTAACACATCATCCGCATATAAAGCGATTTTTTGTTCTAATGAGCCAATTTTTATCCCCTGTAATAGCTGTCTGACCTTAAGAGCTAGAGGCTCCATCGCTAAGTCAAATAAGAGAGGTGATAACGGGCAACCTTGTCTTGTGCCTCTCTGAAGGTTAATTAAGTTCGATTCTAAATTATTAACAATCAGTTTTGTTGAAGAGTTATTGCAGAGGTTATTGATGAAGGAGATAAAATTATCTTTGAAGCCAAAATGAGATAGAGAAGTTAGAATATGCTGATGATACACCGAATCAAATGCTTTTTCTGTGTCAAGCGCAACAATTGCTATATCTGTCTGATCTTGTGAGAGAGCTTCTTGAGAGTTATGGAAGTAATCTAGAACTAAAAATAGTTCCCTGACTTTAGCTGCTAGATTGCGCTTAGACAAAAAAACCTGCCTGGTCTTTATTAATAAGAATCCCTATCTCTCGTTGGAGTCTTTTAGCAAGAAGTGATGATAATAGTTTATATTCCGAATTAAGTAGTGCGATGGGCCGATAGGACTCCTTTTTCACAGGATCTTTTCCTGGCTTCATAATTAATGACGTAATAGATGCAGCGAAAGTCAAAGGAATAGGCTTACTTTCTTTATAAAAATGATTAAAAAGATTTTTTAAGTGAGGAGTAATAATCGGAGCTAGTATCTTATAAAACTCATTAGGGAGAGAATCCGGACCAGGGGCTTTATCCAAGTTCGATTCTTTGATAACATGAAGAATCTCTTGATCAGAGATAGGGGCATTAATTTTGGTTACTGCTTCATCGTTCAGAAATGGGTGGTCAAGCCCTCTCCAAAAAAGTTCTGATGCTTCTGCATCTGATTTCCTAAAAGAATATAAATCCCTATAGTAAACAAAGAACGTATCCAGAATTTCTTTTAAATTTTTAAGTAGAGTGTCTTGTTCCAGAAGCGAATCAATGGAGGAACTCCCCTGTATGTTCTTAACTAACTTAGCCAGTAATTTACCTGCCTTATCACCATGCCTATAGAATTTGGCTCTAGATTTAAAGTCAGTTTGGACTGAGATATGCATTAAGGTAGTATCTCTCTCTCTCTTAGCAGAGGTGTATCTTCTCCAATTTGCAGATGTAGGTTGGGCTAAATATTTGTTATAAGTATTGGTGAGTGATCTCAGTACTTCACTTTCTCTGTGAGCAGCTTTCCGTTTAAAGTCAACCATATATGCAATAATATCCCCTCTTGCTACTACCTTACCTGCTTCCCATAGTAGACTTCGGTTGTTAAGTGTACCAAGATTTAAGGAGAAAAATTTGGTCATTCTAGCGGTTAACCAATTCTTAAATTTTAAGTTTTTAAATAAAAATTTGGGAGAAAAAAAACCGGCGTGAGGTATGTAGTTTAATATTCAGTGGGATGTCCAATATGATTGGGGCATGGTCTGAGATGGTAACTTGTGTAATTTTAGTTGTAGCACCAATTTTTAGTAGATTCTCGCTAACTAGGAATAAGTCAATTCTAGACAAAGAATTCACATTCCTAGCCTTACATGTAAACTCTCTTTGAGTTGGGTTCTGAATCCTCCAAATTTCTTTAAGTGCCAGATTCCTGAACAAGGTTTTGAACATTTTACCTTCCAATTTATCTCTCTTAGACATATAAGTGATATGTGCTTGCCTAAACCTATCGAGGGGAATTTGTGGAGCCATATTAAAATCCCCTGCTACAATTATGTTACCTTCACCTAATTGTAAAATTTTAGATTGTAAGAATTCCCAGAAACTTCTCTCAAATTTATTGGGAGCATAAAGGTTGCAAAGTGTAAATACAGAGTTAGCCAATTTAATTTTCAGAATCAAAATTCTACTTTCTGGGTCAGCAAATTCTAATAATACTTCATATAAAATATTTTTCCCGGGGGGGCGGGGCCTGGCCACGCAGGAACATGGCCGACTAAACCCTGGCTCCTAAGACCCACACCAGTTGTTAGTAAATTAATGGGAGAAAATTACTCAACACCTGCACCAAACCCCGGGCACTCAAACATGAAGGTACCGGGCACAAAATAAGAGAGCAGCAGGAACTCAGCACTCGCACTGCATTAGGGCAGAGCACTCAGACCGGCCAGACCACATGGGGCCTTAAGGTCCGGAATTCATCGACACGCTACTTGTGCAGCGGAGCTCCCAGGTGCCCTACATTGCAACTTAGGCACCGGTGGAGGATTGAGACTGAGCATAAGCGGACTTAGCTGCGCCGGAGCAAAGGCAAAACGCCGGTCCCCACACATCAAGAGCGCCTCGGCAGATACCGCGGCTGATCGCCTCCATTAGACATCACTGAGAGTGACACTCTGACGCCACCTTCAATAAACGAAGGATTTCTCAGGGGCTCACAAGAGGAGAGGCCTGGAGAGGAGATCAAGTAGCCGCCACGCTCAGGAGGCCTAACACAGGTAGATACAACATAAACCTGCACTTAGTGGGGAAACCTGATACACAGGCCAGCTCACACGCCCTTAGATCTGTGTAATTTGTTGGCCTGCCTTACTTGCGGATAGGAGATACCCTAGCCACACATCACACAGCAAACAAGGGAGAGGGAAATAAAAGAGAGACCCTGTGGATCTCACTAACGACAGCAACAGAAAAAATAGTGAAAGGGGCAGGAAAAGACAGCACATTAAGAGTTTATTGACCTAATCCCTGCTCACTCTTTAGGGGACCTCGTGGGCTCATTACTGAGGACAAGTAACAGTCACAAACAAGCCTCTTGATAGATCTAAGCCATAACCCCTTCTTTAGCAGAGCACTTTTTGATTCAGCAGGCTGCAACAAGTTTGAAATATAAAATAACTCCAGGTATGTCTAACAGGAAAAATACTAAGGGCGACAAAGGCCTCAAAAGTGCTAACCTCACTAATTATATAAAAATGGTTAACTCAGGTCTTGAAACTGGAAGCTCGGACCCTCTAACACCTGCCCCAGCAACTGACCCCACGGGCCCTATGCCTGGAGCTCTGACCCAAGAACCCTTAACCAGGGACGACCTTAACGTTATTTCTTCCAAGGCGGACATAAATGTTGTTCTAACTGAAATGAGATCCCTGTTCGGGGACCTTAAGAAAGATTTTCATCAGATCAGTCAGCAAGTGCAGACACTGGAGAAACGACAGGACTCTCTGCAAGCCCAAGTAACGTCTAACTTTCAACGTACTTATGAACAGGGGGAAGATATACAGTTTTTGTTGTCTAAAATAGAAGACCTCGACAACAGGGGGAGAAGAAATAACCTGAGAATCAGGGGCGTCCCAGAATCAGTTAACAATACTGCTCTAGAGGGCTACTTGCAGGACTTATTCCGCACTATAAAAGGCACACCAAGCTCAGCGGACATCCCTCTGGAGAGAGCACACCGAGCCCTTCGCCCGCGACCCTCCCCCAAAGCACCCCCAAGAGACATTATCATCAAATTCCTCAGCTACAAGGACAAGGACACTATCTCCCAGAAAGCAAGGGCTATCAAGGATCTTACTCATGCAGGAATTCCAATACAGGTTTTCTCAGACCTGAGCCAGATCACCCTCCAAAAGAGGAGGGACCTCCGATTTCTCACCAGCCAGCTCCAAGCGCACAAGATCTTATACAAATGGGGCTTTCCTGTATGTATAATCGCCTCAAGAAATGGTAAGCAAGCCGTTTACAGAACACAAACGGACCTGGGTGACTTCTGCAGGACTCTTGAGATCGACATACCATCCCCTGCTGAAGGGGACATTCCATCACTGGACCAAAATGGCCCTGGGGCTGTTCTTGCTAAGGACACAGCTAAGTAATCATATAAAAATTAGTATGTGAACTCTGTGCAGCGAACAAAGGCTGCTCCTGCGGACACCTGAGGACTCAGATAAGTGTTGTTATCTCTTGTTGCAATATGTTGTTTATTCTCCTTACCCTTAAAATATATTCTTCCCATCACTGTTTGTGAAAAGTTAATAATGTTAAGACAGATGGGCGGTATGGGTGCAGTGTAGGAGCTAGACCTGGTTCAGTGTAATTTGCCCTAGGGTGCCATCCTACAGATTCACTTAAGATTACACTTACACTGGAGTATATTGCTGGCCATAACAAAAATAATAAAAATAATAAATAGTAATTATCTGGATGACACTACATGGGACCCCACTCCCCTTAGATAACTACACCGGAGGAAACCTAGAACCACCCGAGAGGCAGTTAGTAGATACAACACTCTGGGCCCCATTCCGCACCCCTTCTCCTCAGGGATAAGAACACCCCGGGAGGCCCATGCTGATATCAAAGACATAGAGAGGTAGCACCACCGCTAATGAATAGACCTACATCACAAACTGCTGGGCCCACTGTGTCACAATGGGCCCATCACGGGTAGAGTGGAGGGCTTGGTATCTATGTAGGGGGCCCCTCTGCCTCTGAATGTTATGCTCTATACTGCTTTTCCTTTGAAGTTATTTATTGTTACTGATGTTTTTGTTCCTTTACTGCACTTAGCATAAAGAAATTCAATGCTACAAGCCAGGGGGAAGTGAAATGTTTAATTGACTGTTGTCTCCTATGTTATATGCACTTGTTAATCCACTTGGCTTCCTGCTTTGGGTAATTTTACAACCTCCCTTTCTATCTAATTTCATCTTGCACATCTACAACAGCTGTTGTGGGGATACTGATCCCACATCAATACACCTTTTCTGTTCTCTCCTTCCAATAGACTCCTCTATTGGTCTCTGTTGTCAAAGATTTTACCGGCGTCTGTACAAGACACTGTATCTGCTTAAGGCACCATCTTCTTCTCTACCTTGACTATATCTCTAATTCCTGCTTCTTTACCTTTCCTTTAATCCCCTTACCTCCTCTTTAACCCTTCTATCACCCCCCCCTTTCCCCCCCCCCTCCCTTGTGGACATGGACGCAGCTAGGGCACAAGACTTGACCCTGATGACCATTAACGCTAAAGGGCTGAATATCCCCCAAAAAAGAACTCATTTGGTCAGGGACGCTGTTAGGACACACTGTGACGTCCTGTTTATACAGGAGACGCATTTCCATAAAGGCAGGGAACCGACATGGTCAACCCCCAAATTCCCAACCTCCTTTTTCGCATCAGGCCCTAAAAAAAATAAATGGTGTGGGTATATTGCTTAAACACTCTCCCCCATTCACCCTATCTCAGGTGGAGAGGGACCCGGAAGGACGGTACTTAATTCTGGTGGGCACTCTGTTTAACAAGGTGGTCACATTAGTGAACGCCTATTTCCCAAATCAGCATCAGAATAAATTCATGTCTACCCTTACCAATAAAATTTTGGAACTCCAAAAAGGAGCACTAATTCTGGGAGGGGACTTCAATCTCCCCCTTGACCCCTCACTAGATACATCCAGAGCGCTGACGTCCATCCCCAAAAAAATAATCAGACAATGCAACTCCAGACTTGAGGAACTAGGAGTACACGACACATGGCGCTTTATGCACCCTCTCAGACGTGACTACACCTTCTTTTCACATCTGCACGACGCTTTCTCTAGAATAGATTACCTCTTCGTAGACCAGATTACACTGGCAGGCATTGCAAGTACCCAGATACTCCCGGTGACGTGGTCCGACCACGCCCCAGTAGTCTGCAAACTAAAATGGCCCACTAGGCTGGACAGCCCATTTATCTAGCGATTTGACGACTTTATGATCAACAATCAGATGGTTAAAAACAGCATAGAAAGAACGTTGATTGAATACTTTCAACATAATGAAACTGGGGAGGTGTCAGTCCAGGTCCTCTGGGAAGCGCACAAATGTGTACTTAGGGGAGAGCTAATCAAACAAAAGGCACTTCAACTAAAACAAGCTAGACTTAAATATACCTCCCTCCTCACTAAAATCAGGGAGATAGAAACGAGACATAAAAAAAAGCCCACTGACACACAAGCCCAACTAGAACTCCAACATCTTAGGAAACAGATACAGGACATGCACACAGGTGACCACCAGAAACTGGCATTAAAAATGCAACAGAAGTACTTTGAGTTTGGGGATAAACCAGGCAAACTGCTTGCAAGAGCCCTGAAAAGGAAGCAATTAAAATCCCACATCCACTCTATGATTAACCAAAACAATCAGACATGCACTGATAGCCCATCCATAGCGGAGGTTCTAAGATCTTACTACCAATCCCTGTTTAATTTGAAGGACAGTGAAACACCCCTCCAGGACAATGCTAAAAACATAGCCCAAGCATCTATTGATTCATATTTAGGTTCTGTTACCCTCCCCACGCTGTCTGAGGAGGAGAGAGAAGGTCTAGACACCGACATATCAGTGGAAGAGGTAACTAAAGCACTGGATAGCTTACCACCTGGCAAGAGCCCTGGCCCCGACGGGTTTAGCACTAAGTACTACAAAATGTTTAAAGATATATTGGCGCCGCGCTTGACATCCCTGTTTAACTCCATTGGAGATACTCTGGGATTCCCGCCCTCCATGCTCCTTGCACACGTCACTACTATTCCAAAACCAGGAAAGACTACAGACCGCCCGGAGAATTTCAGACCGATTTCTCTCCTAAACGTAAATCTTAAGATATTTGCAAAAATACTCTCCACCCGATTGAATAAATTTCTGCCACAACTAATTTCCCCCGATCAAGTGGGCTTTGTCCCCGGCCGCGAGGCTAGGGACAATACCCTAAAAGCCGCTTTACTAGTGAATTATGCCGAACAAAACAATATCCCATCCATCCTTATTTCAACTGATGCCGAGAAGGCTTTTGATAGGGTCAATTGGGCCTTCTTGAAAGCTGTCTTGCAGAAAATGAATTTTGGCTGCTCCTTCATACACAGAGTCTTCTCCCTTTACACAGAACCCACAGCCCAGGTCAAAATAAACAATCTATTATCCCACCCCTTCAAAATAACCAACGGTACCCGACAGGGTTGCCCACTGTCGCCGCTGCTCTTTGCCCTCACGATTGAAACGCTAGCACAAAAAATCTGAGACAATCATAAGATAGCAGGGATAAAAATAGGTGCCCACGAGCATAAACTGTCCCTATATGCAGACGATGTCCTTCTATCAGTGACAGACCCTCTGGTCTCGCTCCCCAAGATCCTTAAAGAGTTTGGGGAGTACGGAATGGTGTCCAATTTTCACCTTAACCACACGAAGTCAGAAATATTGAACATAAATTTACCGCAGACAGCCCTATGCCAAATCCCTGATATTTGTAAGCTGCGAATAAAAACTAGCTCACTTTAATATTTAGGGATTCAACTTACACCAAAAATAAGCAGCCTCTATGAAGCAAACTATGCACACTTGCTAGCATCAATCTCGGGAGATCTCTCTTCATGGAAAAACAAGAGAATCTCCTGGCTGGGTAGGATTGGAGTGGTGAAAATGAATATCCTCCCCCGTATTTTATACTACCTACAAACTCTTCCCATTCCATTCCCCGCCCAATATCTACAAAAGCTCCAGGGAATTATAGAGGAATATATTTGGGGGGGAGCGCGACCTCGAGTCCCAAAAAAGACTCTGTACTTAGCAAAAGACAAAGGGGGCCTGGGCATCCCAAACCTCGTTCTGTACAAAAACATAATTTATGCTTACCTGATAAATTCCTTTCTCCTGTAGTGTAGTCAGTCCACGGGTCATCCATTACTTATGGAATATATCTCTTCCTAACAGGAAACTGCAAGAGAATTACCCAGCAGAGCTGCTATATAGCTCCTCCCCTCACATATCATACTCAGTCATTCGACCAAAGCAGACGAGAAAGGAGGAACCATAGGGTACAGTGGTGACTGGAGTTTAATTAAAATTTAGACCTGCCGTAAAAACAGGGCGGGCCGTGGACTGACTACACTACAGGAGAAAGGAATTTATCAGGTAAGCATAAATTATGTTTTCTCCTGTTAAGTGTAGTCAGTCCACGGGTCATCCATTACTTATGGAATACCAATACCAAAGCTAAAGTACACGGATGAAGGGAGGGACAAGGCAGGAACATTAAACAGAAGGAACCACTGCCTGAAGTACCTTTCTCCCAAAAATAGCCTCCGACGAAGCAAAAGTGTCAAATTTGTAAAATTTTGAAAAAGTGTGAAGCGAAGACCAAGTCGCAGCCTTGCAAATCTGTTCAACAGAGGCCTCATTTTTAAAGGCCCAGGTGGAAGCCACAGCTCTAGTAGAATGAGCTGTAATCCTTTCAGGAGGCTGCTGTCCAGCAGTCTCATAGGCTAAGCGTATTATGCTACGAAGCCAAAAAGAGAAAGAGGTAGCCGAAGCCTTTTGACCTCTCCTCTGTCCAGAGTAACGAAAATCCTTAGTTGCCTGCAAATAGAATTTCAGGGCATGGACTACGTCCAGATTATGCAAAAGTCGTTCCTTCTTTGAAGAAGGGTTAGGACACAGAGATGGAACAACAATCTCTTGATTGATATTCCTGTTAGTAACTACCTTAGGTAAGAACCCAGGTTTAGTACGCAGGACTACCTTGTCTGAATGAAAAATCAGATAAGGAGAATCCCAATGTAAGTCAGATAACTCAGAGACTCTTCGAGCCGAGGAAATAGCCATCAAAAACAGAACTTTCCAAGATAACAGCTTGATATCAATGGAATGAAGGGGTTCAAATGGAACGCCTTGAAGAACATTAAGAACTAAGTTTAAGCTCCACGGCAGAGCAACAGACTTAAACACAGGCTTAATCCTAGTTAAAGCCTGACAGAAAGCCTGAACGTCTGGAACTTAAGCCAGACGTTTGTGTAGAAGAATAGACAGAGCAGAAATCTGTCCCTTTAACGAACTAGTAGATAAGCCCTTTTCTAAACCCTCTTGTAGAAAGGACAATATCCTAGGAATCCTAACCTTAATCCATGAGTAACTCTTGGATTCGCACCAATGTAAATATTTACGCCATATCTTATGGTAAATTTTTCTGGTAACAGGCTTCCTAGCCTGTATTAAGGTATCAATAACCGACTCCGAGAAGCCACGCTTTGATAGAATCAAGCGTTCAATCTCCATGCAGTCAGCCTCAGAGAAATTAGATTTGGATGGTTGAAAGGACCCTGAATTAGAAGGTCCTGTCTCAGAGGCAGAGACCACGGTGGACAGGACGACATGTCCACTAGGTCTGCATACCAGGTCCTGCGTGGCCACGCAGGCGCTATCAGAATCACCGAAGCTCTCTCCTGTTTGATCTTGGCAATCAAACGAGGAAGCATCGGGAATGGTGGAAACACATAAGCCATGTTGAAGACCCAAGGGGCTGTCAGAGCATCTATCAGCACCGCTCCCGGGTCCCTGGACCTGGATCCGTAACAAGGAAGCTTGGCGTTCTGACGAGACGCCATGAGATCCAGATCTGGTTTGCCCCAACGACGAATCAGTTGAGCAAAGACCTCCGGATGAAGTTCCCACTCCCCCGGATGAAAAGTCTGGCGACTTAGAAAATCCGCCTCCCAGTTCTCCACGCCTGGGATGTAGATCGCTGACAGGTGGCAAGAGTGAGACTCTGCCCAGCGAATTATCTTTGAGACTTCCAACATCGCTAGGGAACTTCTGGTTCCCCCTTGATGGTTGATGTAAGCCACAGTCGTGATGTTGTCCGACTGAAATCTGATGAACCTCAGAGTTGCTAACTGAGGCCAAGCTAGGAGAGCATTGAATATTGCTCTTAACTCCAGAATATTTATTGGGAGGAGTTTCTCCTCCTGAGTCCATAATCCCTGAGCTTTCAGGGAATTCCAGACTGCTCCCCAGCCTAGAAGGCTGGCGTCTGTTGTTACAGTCGTCCAATCTGGCCTGCGAAAGGTCATCCCCTTGGACAGATGTGGCCGAGAAAGCCACCATAGAAGAGAATATCTGGTCTCTTGATCCAGATTTAGTAGGGGGGACAAATCTGAGTAATCCCCGTTCCACTGACTTAGCATGCACAATTGCAGCGGTCTGAGATGCAGGCGCGCAAATGGTACTATGTCCATTGCCGCTACCATTAAGCCGATTACTTCCATGCACTGAGCTACTGTCAGGTGTGGAATGGAGTGAAGGACACGGCAAGCATTTAGAAGTTTTAATAACCTGGCCTCTGTCAGGTTAATTTTCATCTCTACAGAATCTATAAGAGTCCCTAGAAAGGGAACTCTTGTAAGTGGTAATAGAGAACTCTTTTCCACGTTCACCTTCCACCCATGCGACCTCAGAAATGCCAGAACTATCTCTGTATGAGACTTGGCAGTTTTGAAACTTGACGCTTGTATCAGAATGTCGTCTAGGTACGGAGTTACCGCTATGCCTCGCGGTCTTAGTACCGCCAGAAGTGATCCTAGAATTTTTGTAAAGATTCTTGGAGCCGTAGCTAATCCGAAGGGAAGAGCTACAAACTGGTAATGCCTGTCTAGGAAGGCAAATCTCAGATACCGGTAATGGTCCTTGTGAATCGGTATGTGAAGGTAGGCATCCTTTAGATCCATTGTGGTCATCTACTGACCCTCTTGGATCATGGGAAGGATGGTTCGAATAGTTTCCATTTTGAATGATGGAACTCTTAGAAATTTGTTTAGGATTTTTAAGTCCAAGATTGGCCTGAAGGTTCCCTCTTTCTTGGGAACCACAAATAGGTTTGAATAGAATCCCTGCCCGTGTTCCGTCCGCGGAACTGGGTGGATTACCCCCATTAGTAAGAGGTCTTGTACACAGCGTAGAAATGCCTCTTTCTTTATTTGGTTTGCCGATAACCTTGAAAGATGAAATCTCCCCCGTGGAGGAGAAGTTTTGAAGTCCAGGAGATATCCCTGAGCCTGGGCGAAGAGAGAAAGTCTGCCCCCCACTAGATCCGTTTCCGGATATGGGGCCCTCTCTTCATGCTGTTTTGGGGGCAGCAGCAGGTTTCTTGGCCTGCTTGCCCCTGTTCCAGGACTGGTTAACTTTCCAGCCCTGTCTGTAACGAGCAACAGCTCCTTCCTGTTTTGGAGCGGAGGAAGTTGATGCTGCTCCTGCCTTGAAGTTACGAAAGGCACGAAAATTAGACTGTTTGGCCTTTGATTTGGCCCTGTCCTGAGGTAGAGCATGGCCCTTACCTCCCGTAATGTCAGCAATAATTTCTTTCAAGCCGGGCCCGAATAAGGTCTGCCCTTTGAAAGGAATATTAAGCAATTTAGATTTAGAAGTCACGTCAGCTGACCAGGATTTAAGCCATAGCGCTCTGCGCGCTTGGATGGCGAATCCGGAGTTCTTAGCCGTAAGTTTGGTTAAATGCACAACGGCATCAGAAACAAATGCGTTAGCTAGCTTAAGTGTCTTAAGCTTGTTGATTATTTCATCCAATGGAGCTGAGCGAATGGCCTCTTCCAGAGACTCAAACCAGAATGCTGCCGCAGCAGTGACAGGCGCAATGCATGCGAGGTGCTGTAAAATAAAACCTTGTTGAACAAACATTTTCTTAAGGTAACCCTCTAATTTTTTATCCATTGGATCTGAAAAGGCATAACTATCCTCCACCGGGATAGTGGTACGCTTAGCTAAAGTAGAAACTGCTCCCTCCACCTTAGGGACCATCTGCCATAAGTCTCGTGTGGTGGCGTCAATAGGAAACATTTTCCTAAATATGGGAGGAGGGGTAAAAGGCACACCCGGTCTATCCCACTCCTTGCTAATAATCTCTGTAAGCCTTTTTGGTATAGGCAATACGTCAGTACACACCGGTACCGCATAGTATCTATCCAACCTACATAATTTCTCTGGAATTGCAACCGTGTTACAATCATTCAGAGCGGCTAATACCTCCCCTAGCAATGTGCGGAGGTTCTCTAGCTTAAATTTAAAATTGGAAATCTCTGAATCCAGTCTCCCTGGATCAGATCCGTCACCCACAGAATGAAGCTCTCCGTCCTCACGTTCTGCAAACTGTGACGCAGTATCTGACATGGCTCTCATCTTATCCGCGCGCTCTATCCTTAACCCAGAGCTATCGCGCTTGCCTCTTAATTCTGGCAACTTAGATAATACTTCTGTCATAACAGTAGCCATGTCTTGCAAAGTGATTTGTAAGGGCCTCCCTGATGTACTTGGCGCCACAAAATCACGCACCTCCTGAGCGGGAGGCGAAGGTACTGACACGTGAGGAGAGTTAGTCGGCATAACTTCCCCCTCGTCGTCTGGTGATAATTTCTTTACATGTAAAGATTGACTTTTATTTAAAGTAGCATTAATGCAATTAGTACACAAATTTCTATTGGGCTCCACATTGGCCTTTAAACATAGTGAACAAAGAGATTCATCTGAGTCAGACATGTTTAAACAAACTAGCAATGAGACTAGCAAACTTGGAAATACTTTTCAAAATTAATTTACAAGCAATATAAAAAACGTTACTGTGCCTTTAAGAAGCACAGAAAAACTGACACAGTTGAAATAACAATGACCAAAATAGTTATAGCAACCAAATTTTCACAGTAAATGTATTAAGTTAGCAAAGGATTGCACCCACCAGCAAATGGATGATTAACCCCTTAGTACCCAAAAACGGATAACAATTATATAATTAACGTTTTTCTCACAGTCAAATACACTGTCACAGGACTGCTGTGCCTGATTACCTCCCTCAAAATTGATTTTGAAGACCCCTGAGCTCTCTAGAGACGATCTGGATCATGGAGGATGAAGTAGACAGATTGTGACTGAATTTTTGCTGCGCAAAAAAGCGCTAAAATAGGCCCCTCCCACTCATATTACAACAGTGGGGAAGCTCAGAAACTGTTTCTATGCAGAAAACAAAAATGGCCATGTGGTAAAAATCATGCCCTAATAAGTTTTATCACCAAGTACCTCACAAAAACGATTAACAAGCCAGTAAACGTTTTAAACATACATTTGAAAGTTATGTATTATTATTAATAAGCCTGCTACCAGTCGTTTTTACTGCAGTTAAGGCTCATACATTATTTCAGTATTAACAGTATTTTCAGAGTCAATTCCATTCCTTAGAAAAATACATTCAGTGTACACACACACATCAGCCTGATACCAGTCGCTATCACTGCATTTAAGGCTGAACTTACTTTACAATGGTATCAGCAGTATTTTCTCAGTCAATTCCATTCCTCAGAAAATAAATTACTGCACATACCTCATTTGTTGCAGGGGAGCCCTGCATACTATTCCCCTTCTCTGAAGTTACCTCACTCCTCAGATGAGAAACAGCCAGTGGATCTTAGTTACGTCTGCTAAGACCATAGAAAAAAACCCAGGCAGATTCTTCTTCTAATGCTGCCTGAGAATAAACAGCACACTCCGGTGCCATTTAAAAATAACAAACTTTTGATTGTAGAAATAAACTAAGTTAAAAAACACCACAGATCTCTCACAGCTTCCTTTTTAGTTAGGCTGCAAGAGAATGACTGAGTATGATATGTGAGGGGAGGAGCTATATAGCAGCTCTGCTGGGTAATTCTCTTGCAGTTTCCTGTTAGGAAGAGATATATTCCATAAGTAATGGATGACCCGTGGACTGACTACACTTAACAGGAGAAAAGGCCATCAACCTTCAGCACCAATTGGAGATGTGCAACAACTCACCAGCCAAAACATGGGTCCAGGTGGTAAAATCAATTCTGGGTACACACAACACGGGCTCCATGGGATGGATCTCCAACAAAAATAGACCCAACACAATTAGTCAATACCCCTTTTTTAAGGGAATTCTTCTTACAATGGGATAAAACCCTGATTGAACACCCACACATCTCCACTAGTCCTTCCCCTCTGATGCCATTTATACAAAATCCAGATATCTCATTCACTAATATACAACAGACGTACTTGGACAAAACACAAATTGACCAAACTATGTTTCACAGGCTTTTGACTAATAAAAAACTTAAAACATTAGAGGAATTACTCGGCTCAGGCTTGAACATCTCCTGGTATTTCCACACACAACTGCAGCACTACTTATCAACACATAAAAACGTTGAAAATATAACCAGACAACTAACCCTCCTGGAAACACTCTGTCTACTCCCGAGACCCCCAAACCATCTAATCTCAATCATGTACAGACTCCTCGCATCCCACAAAGACAATTACACACCCACATTCATTAGACAGTGGCACCGCGAGTTGGACCAGACTTTCACCGACGCAGAATGGCAGAAAATATTTAGCAACCATAGCAAGGCATCCATATCTGCTAGGATCTTAGAAACTAATTACAAGTTCTTGTCATTCTGGTATTTAACACCTATTAGAGTTAAAAAAATCTTTGGGAAAACGGATGGGAGATGCTGGAGAGGTTGTGGGGAACCAGGCACGACTCTACATATCTGGTGGACGTGTGATCTAATAAGGCCATTTAGGCAATCTATACTGGACGTTATGGACACTAAATTAAATACCTCCTTACACAGGAATCCCGCCCTCTTGCTATTCCACGGTTTACCCAAACTTGTGGAGAAACCCAAAAAATACCTACTGTATCTCATGCTTAACGCTGCTAAATCCCTTATTCCTAAAAACTGGAAATCAGCTAACATACCACAGGTCCTAGACTGGGAAAAACAGGTAGATAGGTATCTGTCTCTTGAAAGATACCGGTACCTAAGGGACGATAAAATAGAGGTCCACGAATATATGTTGGAATACTGGAAGCCCCTGCGGAGGTGATAGCTTACAACCTTTGATTCTGTCGCCGCCAGCGAAGCAGGGATACCACCTGGAATGTCCTTCCCCTCCCTTCAAGCCCTTTCCCCTTCCCCCATTTTTTTTTCTCTCTACCTCTTCTTTCCCTTTCTTTCTCAGACCATTAGAACCTGCTTTTTTCCTCTCTTTCTTTCCTTTTCTATAATTACCTATAGCTGGCATGTGTCGAGAGCTCTGACGCATGCCAACAACTTGGCTTTATTGGGGTGTAAGCTATTACACCCAAGATAGTTTCAATTTGTTGCTTTATGGTTTAGTGTTAAGCACAAGAGTCATCATGAAGTTAAATGCGGTGTAACCTGAATGGACTACCTGGTTAATAAGAATGTGCATTATCAAAATAATATGTTATAAAAGGCCCTATCTGTTACAAAGAGTAAATTCTCTTGCTAGATTTTGACTTAACTCCTTCCACAGGGACTTGAAAGAACAAGCTGAAGAGTAATGTACACTCTCTGTATAACATGACTGACTCTGAATGTTTATTATCTATGTACTGCATTTGAATAACCTAATAAAGCTTTTGAAAATTAAAAAAAATATATATATATTTTTCCCTAGTAAGATAGCCACCCCTCTTTTCCTACCTATACTTGGTGTGAAGAATATCTCCTTAACCCAGGAAAATCTCAACTTTAAGGATTCTTCAGATGTGTCTCCTGGATGAAGGCGATATCCGAGTTAAGTTTCTTCAGTTGTGAAATTATCATTTTACGCTTTATTGGGGTTGAGATATCTCCGACATTCCAAGAGGATAAAATCAATTTTTTTTACTTTAGTCGTCATTTAGTATGAATAAGAAGAATGGGGAAAAAAAAGGGGGGAATTACAGTTGGGAAAACCTCCCCTCTCTATCCCTATCTCCATACCTCTATTTAATAAAAAAAACTGAAAAAGAAGAAGCAGCAGGTACATAAGGCTAACATAAACTCGAGACAACATCATCCAAAGTGGAAACAAATTATTCCAAAATATAATACCATATTTCAACTTATTTGATACATTTTTCAGAGTAGAATTTTTCTGCCTCAGAAGCAGTATCAAAAAAATATATGTGACCCTGAACTTCCACCTTGAGCCTAGCCTGATAAATAACTGTGGCAAAGAATCCTTCTTTAATTAACCTACCACAGATTGGGGAGAGCTCCCTTCTTTTCAGAGAAGTTTCATAAGCAAAATCCTGGAAGACTAGGATTTTGATTCCTTCTAACAGGATAGGTATATTTTTGCGAGATGATTGCATGACCCTGACTTTGTCCTGATAATTTAAATATCTCACTATTATGGGTCTGGGTCTAGATTTATCACCAACTGGTACAGGCGACCTCCCCAACCTGTAGGCCCTCTCTACAGCTAGGGGTAGTAATTCTTGTGGAATATTTAAAAGCCAAGGAAGAGTCTCAGCTGCAAATTTCAATAAATCTGTATAATGCAGGGTTTCAGGAACCCAAATTATTCTGACATTGTTTCTCCTGGATCGGTTTTATAAATCCTCAATCTTGTTTTGTAATTCTATCAGAGAAAGGGAGTTTGCCTGTAATTTGGTGTTATGTAAAGCTGTGAGATCTTCAAGATCGGACACTCTTTGTTCAGCCTCCTGAATCCTTGTTGAGAACTGCTTGACCTCCATAGAAAGTATGTGTAAATCTTGTTTTATCTCTAACCTAAGAGACTCGAATTTTGGGTTCAGGGCCTCTATGATGTTATTCACTAGTGTCTGTGAATTTGTAGCGTCATTGGACCTTGCAGTAGGGCCAGGTTCAGTGTGTAGTTCAACCAAAGCTTCAGCTACTGTTTTATTCCTCCTATCCCTGGGTCTGGAAGCCATGGTTGGTGAAGTGATTTTATGGTGAGTCCGTGAATTTAAAAGTGTATCCATAAGTGAAGTAAAAAAAAAATAAAAAAACGTGCGACGCGAAGAAAAAAGCATGAATAATTATCTAAGTGCTTAAATTGTGACTAGGGAGAGAGAGAAAAAAAAAAAAAAAGAGATGGGGGAGGGAGGGAAAAAGGAAAGAAGTGAGGGAGTGGGAGGATCAGTGAGGAAGTGTCTAATCAGAATCAGTGATAAAGGGGTGTTTAAGACCACCAGAGATTCTCAGTCCCAAGGGATGGGAGATTACTTCTATATCAATTGATACCGACCGTGGAGTCCCTAGTCTGTCAGTTTAGTTCTTGTCGCAGCTATTTCTAGCTAGGTATACTATCTAGGGAACCCTCCACAGATTGGGGCTTTATGATGCTGATATATTACAGATACCATTTCCAACTACCAGACCCAGAACTTCCTGGCTGGTATCACGGGTCACTTCAAACTTAATATATCTAAGAGACTAAGTTTTTAGTTAAATAAGCTCCAAGATTCTTGTCTGAAATCAAAATTCACTTCAAATTTAGTGTACTGTGATAACCAATTTTCAATTATTTACACTCTGAAGAGGTCTGACCCATCTTCAAGATTCATTTCATGCCTGAGTTAAGTAATTCAGCTCAGAGAAAAAATATACAGAAATATAATTGCCCCCTTCTGTGAGTTAAAGCACTACAACAAGGAGGATCAGTAAAATTCAACCCAGATTAAAACCAAAGTAAGTAGCTCAGCTCAAAAAGGTAACTAATGAAAAAAAAGGATATAAACAGAGATATCTCCTTCTTTAAGTCAAGGAGTTCATCAACCAGGAGGGTCAGTAGGATTCACCCTCAATTCTTATATACCCCAACTTTATATTAACAAACACAAAAGAGAGAGAGAGAAAAAAAAAAGTTCAGTACATTATATTCAGGCTTGTAAACTACTTATATGACCACCTTCTATGTAGTAGCCTTAAGATAAAAAAAAAAATAATAATAATAAAAAAAGAAAAAAATTGAATTAGACTAAGGAACAAGAGAGTGGGGGAGTCCAACCAATGATCAAATATGCCTTCAGATATCTGTGTAAAGCTGTAGGACTGACAGTTAGTTAGGGGAGCTGGAGTAATAGTCAAGTGCAAGATGATTTTAAGCTCACCCCTCTTGCGGTAAGTCTCTTCAGAGTCACCCCTTCAGCCCACTTTGCAGCACAAAAACCTTTAAGTAATATCCCTGGGCTGAGACCTGAGGGTTTTTCAGTCCTCCGCCTCTAAGGCATAAGAGCTCATGAAGAAGACGTAAGTGCTCCACCGTGGGTAAAGAGAACCGGGACCTTGAAATCAGGACGCCCATCAAAACCCCATAGCAGATCTCGGAGCACAAGTTTCCTTGTTCAACGTTCAACTACACAGTTCTCCTTTTTTTCCACCTTTTTCCCCTTTACCTTATTTACAGTAACCTCAGGCTTGTTAGTAGTAACAGAGAGTACAGACAGCCGCTGCAACTCATCCAGATTCCTGAACAAGGTTTTGAACATTTTACCTTCCAATTTATCTCTCTTAGACATCTAAGTGATATGTGCTTGCCTAAACCTATCAAGGGGAATTTGTGGAGCCATATTAAAATCCCCTGCTACAATTATGTTACCTTCACCTAATTGTAAAATTTTAGATTGTAAGAATTCCCAGAAACTTCTCTCAAATTTATTGGGAGCATAAAGGTTGCAAAGTGTAAATACAGAGTTAGCCAATTTAATTTTCAGAATCAAAATTCTACTTTCTGGGTCAGCAAATTCTAATAATACTTCATATAAAATATTTTTCCCTAGTAAGATAGCCACCCCTCTTTTCCTACCTATACTTGGTGTGAAGAATATCTCCTTAACCCAGGAAAATCTCAACTTTAAGGATTCTTCAGATGTGTCTCCTGGATGAAGGCGATATCCGAGTTAAGTTTTTTCAGTTTTGAAATTATCATTTTACGCTTTATTGGGGTTGAGATATCTCCGACATTCCAAGAGGATAAAATCAATTTTTTTACTTTAGTCGTCATTTAGTATAAATAAGAAGAATGGGGGAAAAAAGGGGGAATTACAGTTGGGAAAACCTCCCCTCTCTATCCCTATCTCCATACCTCTATTTAATAAAAAAAACTGAAAAAGAAGAAGCAGCAGGTACATAAGGCTAACATAAACTCGAGACATCATCCAAAGTGGAAACAAATTATTCCAAAATATAATACCATATTTCAACCTATTTGATACATTTTTCAGAGTAGAATTTTTCTGCCTCAGAAGCAGTATCAAAAAAATATATGTGACCCTGTACTTCCACCTTGAGCCTAGCCTGATAAATAACTGTGGCAAAGAATCCTTCTTTAATTAACCTACCACAGATTGGGGAGAGCTCCCTTCTTTTCAGAGAAGTTTCATAAGCAAAATCCTGGAAGACTAGGATTTTGATTCCTTCTAACAGGATAGGTATATTTTTGCGAGATGATCCTGTGTAAAGCTGTAGGACTGACAGTTAGTTAGGGGAGCTGGAGTAATAGTCAAGTGCAAGATGATTTTAAGCTCACCCCTCTTGCGGTAAGTCTCTTCAGAGTCACCCCTTCAGCCCACTTTGCAGCACAAAAACCTTTAAGTAATATCCCTGGGCTGAGACCCGAGGGTTTTTCAGTCCTCCGCCTCTAAGGCATAAGAGCTCATGAAGAAGCCGTAAGTGCTCCACCGTGGGTAAAGAGAACTGGGACCTTGAAATCAGGACGCCCATCAAAACCCCATAGCAGATCTCAGAGCACATGTTTCCTTGTTCAACCTTCATCTACACAGTTCTCCTTTTTTTCCCCTTTTTCCCCTTTACCTTATTTACAGTAACCTCAGGCTTGTTAGTAGTAATAGAGAGTACAGACAGCCGCTGCAACTCACCCAGCCGGAACCGTCTCAGCTACGAAGCCAAGCTCCCCATCTGCAGCCTCCATGATGATCAAGCAAGTGGAGCCGAAAACACCTGATAGGATAGGGATAGGCGGGGCAATGAACCAGTGTTCCCAGCCTCGGGCGCCCCAGATCACAAACAAAGCAGCCGATGCAGGTAGGTGGGTGGAAACTGTATCTCATCAGCAACTTCTTACCTCTGCCTGTTAAGCTATCTACCCCCCAAGCGCAGCACCGCTCGGAGGGGGGGACTGCTTCCAGTATCCTTCCAGTATCCTTTAGCCTTTAGCCTAGAAGATTATAAGCTTTTTCGGGCTATCTACCCCCCTCGCGCAGCACCGGTGGGAGGGGGGGACTGCCACAAATGATCTTTACTCCTTGGGTAGCTTCTACACGCGATGTCCTGCGTGGAGCCCAGCAAAAAGTATGGTATAGTGTAGCGCAAGTTGTGTAAAGAGCTGTGAGAGTCCCTCAAGGCATAAACTAAGCCGGCTGCAGTATCTTCCCCTTGGTTGTTTGAGGTTCCAGGAGTGAAAACTACCACCAGTGGGTTACCTGCAGGGAGCAGAGCTTGTGCTGCACAACCTGTGCACAACCTGTACACAAGCTCCTCCTCCAGAACTCTCCTCAGCCTAGAGAATACAATTTTAAACAACTTTCTAATTTACTTCTATTATCTAATCAGTTTTATTCTCTTGATATCATTTGTTGAAGGAGCAGCAATGCACTACTGGTTTCTAACTGAACACATGGGTGAGCCAATGACAATGAGTGTATATATGCAGCCACCAATCAACAGCTAAGACCTAGGTTCTCTGCTACACATGAACTTGCCTAGATAAACATTTCAGCAAAAGGATAACAAGAGAAAGAAGCAAATTAAATAATAGAAGTAAATTGGAAAGTTGTTTGAAATTGTATTCTCTATCTGAATCATGAAAGAAAATGTTTGGGTTTCATGTCCCTTTAATGATGATGAGCCCACTTAGCAGCTAATAAGCATCAAGCCCATTGTCTATAATATATCTATTACTTATTTAACTCACCTACCATATTATATCAGGTTTTAATCTTTCAGAACTCAAAAAGATCATGTTACTTTCTATTGTGTAAGTATAATAACATCTAATGATTAGTTTTATACTCTGCATGTATAGAAAGTACTTTAAATAAGGAAGTATATACAAAATAATTGTATCCCTCACTTCCATGTATGTACTTTTGTTGTTTGTTCAACACCTCAGAATAGGTGCCCGTTACTCTAGCCCAAACCCTTCCACACACAGAGTAAATAATGGGTAACTTTTTTTAATATCACACACCTCTGAAAGAGTTAAATGGTAGGTGCTCTGGTTACCCCTAGATGGTGTATGATACCATTGTTTGGTAGGTGCAAACTCAATAATTATACTCCTTAACTATTTCTGTTCCAGTATTTTCAGTTCAATATTTTTGTTTTCATACAATTATCATTTGGATTATTAAACCATTCATTAGTGGAATTCATTATTGGTCAAAGACAATATACTATATGAGGAACCAGCCACATGTATTAAAAAACATTAGTGCAAAACTTACATGCTCATGTTTTTAAAGTAGCTTTCTTCAGTTTAAGTAGGTTTATGTACAGAGTCAGACTCTTTTTAGCTGAAGAAGCTGTGGGCATCGAAACATCGCAATAACCCATCTGTAAAAATACCGATAGTGTCAGTAGTTTGATATAAACTTTAGATAGAGGTCATTTAACTGAAACTTTGGTAATTGAGACTGCTTTTCCCCTTATTGTAACATGATTTTTGTCATGGTTTCAGTTTCTTACAAATTATTACTCACATTTTCAATTAACATTTATTTTTGTAACTAAAATCCTGTATCATTGGTGACCTGAGTTAGAATGCCCAGGGTTCAGTGCATGAATATACAGTATATCAGATGTTGCTCTTGAGGTTAATATACTAGTTCTGCTGCCCACATACACCCACAAACTTATTGTTCTGGGTCTGTAACTTTTTTAGACTAATGAACTGCACTCTGTGGCTCCCATGAAATTTTCAAAAGGTTAATAATTGGTGATGAATATTTTATATGCACAATGCAAATAGAACAATGCATGCATTGAGTACCTACAGAAATGAACTTTTGTTAGTCTATAAAGCTCTGCCAAGCTTTCCTTCAATAAGCAGAAATCTTTATGTCTCCACTTTTTAAGCTAACTTGCCAAACTATTCTTTATTACATTTTACTCAATTATAGTTACTGCTCTGTATCCGATCAAACTGGGTGTCTTTCAAATCCAACCAAACAATAAAGAAAAATAAAGTTACAAAGAATACATTTTCATATTCATATCAATAGTCTGGATCAATTCACAATGGCGGCTTTTTCTTTACTTCGCTGATCTACTGTATATGATCTGTATTTTAGAGAAATAGTACAGTTACTAAATTCAATTTTCTTTACCGGTTATGAATTATTTTACAATATTAATAAAATAGTAACTTGTTAAAAAGACTGTTTACCTCCTTGTTGCAAAGCGGTTAAATTCTCAATTTAAAATGTTCTGCATAATTTGATATTCACTTCATAGACTGTTTCATACAGCAGTGTCTGCAATAATCATAATATGTAATATGCTAATTATAAAACATTATACATTAAATTTCATTAAAATAAATTTTTCATAAATCAAATAGAGCATACAATTTAAAAAAAATCAAGTTTATTTCTATTATGAAATCTAACTATGTAATTTTTGCTGCAGTTTAGCACCTTTCATGACAGCATACTGAGGAAGAGTGCTATATAGAAGCAATGTTTGCAAATTGCAACAATGTTTGTAGCAATCTAATACATATAGTGCACAAGTTATTGGCACATTCCTAAACTTATCTCAAAATGCTCTTCTTCAAAATTTCAGAAAATGATACCAAGAAAAAGAAACACATTTTATAACAGTATTTTTTTTTAAAAAATGTAAACTTTATCTAAATCATGAAAGCTCTTTTTTATTTCCATATCCCTTTAACACTCAGGGGCCTATTTATCAAAGTGTCAACTGAAAATACGCTGGAATTCCGCATTGTAATTGTTGCGAGATTGATCCGACCTAGTTATCAAAGCCTCAAGATCGGCAAATGTTAAAATTTGTGACGTAACATACGATCCCACAATCTCAATCCAACGCAGATCGATGCTTACGTCATTACAGATGTTCCAAATACACATTCGGCTCTATTTGACACTTCATTTATCAAACATTTAACAGGTACGCTTGCGTCTTTTCCGATACAGAGTACCTGGTTTTCAATCTGCCACCCTTGAGGCGCCGGATGCCATAGAAATCAATGGGAGTCTGAATGCCCCGAAAGCTGTTCAATGCTGCAAGACAATGAAGTATACCCCATTGATTTCTATGGTAGAAAAAAAGTTATGTTTACACCTAACACCCTAACATAAACCCTGAGTCTAAACACCCCTAATCTGCCGCCCCTGACATCTCCAACACCTACATAAAGTTATTAACCCCTATTCCACCGCTCATTGACACCGCTGCCACTAAATAAACTTATTAACCCCTAAACCTCTGGCCTCCCACATCACCACCACTAACTAAACCTATTAACCCCTAAACCCTCAGCCCCCCACATCGCAAAAAACTAAATTAAGCTATTAACCCCTAAACCTAACAACCCCTTAACTTTAAATTAAAATTACAACATCCCTATCTTCAAATAACTTAAACTACCTGTAGAATTAAAATAAACTAATTTTAAAGTATTCATTAACCTACCCTAACTATTATACTACAATTAAATTAAACTACAAATTAAATAAACTAAATTGCATATTAAAAAAAAACCTAACCCTACTAAAATTATTTAAATATACAATTAAACATTATTACAAAGTCCTAAATTACAAAAAAAAAACAACTATCGGCTAGATTACGAGTTGTGTGAATAAAAAAGCAGAGTTAAGAGGTGCTAACGCTGCTTTTTACTACCACTGCTATTACGAGTCTTGAAGGTTTAGGGTCACCACACACTTCTTTGGCCTTACCGCAAAACGACACGTAAACTTCGTAAAGTCTTTTTTCTATGAGACTTCCATAGCACTGATATTACGAGTCTGTCCTAGGAGGCCAAAAGGTGAGCGGTACACCCAACCCCGTCAAGAGTCCTAACGCATTTAAAAGTCAGTAGTTATGAGTTTTATCGTACAACGCTGTAGCTGCAGCATAAAACTCATAACTAAAGTGCTAAAAAGTACACTAACACCCATAAACTACCCATTAACCCCTAAACCGAGGCCCTCCCACATCGCAAACACTATAATAAAAATTTTAACCCCTAATCTGCCGCTCTGGACACCGCCGCCACCTACATTATATGTATTAACCCCTATTCTGCTGCCCCCAACATTGCCGACACCTACATACTATTTATTAACCCATAATCAGCCGCCCCCAATGTCACCGCAACCTACCTACATTAATTAACCCCTAATCTGCCGCCCCCAATGTCACCGCCACTATATTAAAGTTATTAACCCCTAAACCTAAGTCTAACCCTAACACCCCCTAGCTTAAATATAATTACAATAAATCTAAATAAATATTACTATCATTAACTAAATTATTCCTATTTAAAACTAAATACTTACCTATAAAATAAACCCTAAGCTAGCTACAATATAACTAATAGTTACATTGTATCTAGCTTAGGGTTTATTTTTATTTTACAGGCAACTTTGTATTTATTTTAACTAGGTAGAATAGTTACTAAATAGTTATTAACTATTTAATAACTACCTAGCTAAAATAAATACAAATTGACCTGTAAAATAAAACCTAACCTAAGTTACAATAACACCTAACACTACACTATAATTAAATAAATTAACTAAATTAAATACAATTACCTAAATTAAATTAAATTAGCAAAAGTACAAAAAAACAAACACTAAATTACAGAAAATAATAAGCAAATTACAGATACTTAAAATAATTACACCTAATCTAATAGCCCTATTAAAATAAAAAAAGCCCCCACAAAATAAAAAAAACCCTAGCCTAAACTAAACTATCAATAGCCCTTAAAAGGTACAAAGAAACAGGTGTATATATAAAAATATACGGTAAAGCGCTATATACTCGTTCCAAACAGTATGATGTTACAAAACACCCAGTATGAGATTAGTAAACATAAGGGTAAACATCAGGGTACACTGGTAACTGGATTTATCATATAGCCAGTACACAGGTACTCACATAAGTCCAAAGTCAAAGTTACTGGTGTTTAAGTCCAAGAGATGTCTACCAAATCACAGAGAGAAATAAATAGATGTGTGTGTGGTCTCGCTGCTCCTCCAAACGGGACTTCCGAATTTCCCAAGAAACTGTAAAGAAAAGAAAAAAGCAGAGGAGCGCCGACTCAAATGTAGGGATAAAACAATTTATTAGAACAAAAAATGCGGTTCAATAACACTCACAAGATAAAAGGGGTATAATACATATCTGGGCCGTCTGCCATGAAAAATCCCCCTGCGGTCAGTACACAGTCACTCCGATGTTGGGAGGTAAAAGTTCCGGCTGTTAGAATCTCCCGCTTAGTATTCGGTCCTTACCACACCGCTCTGCAGTCGCGGGTGGTGACGTAAAATTCAGCGTGCAGTATTAGTGGTTGAAAGTAGATCAATACACTACGGATCCCTTGTAGGGACAAACGAAGTTGCGAGCCTGGATCTTTCTTCTACGCGTTTCGTCCTGATCGACAGGACTTTGTCAAGAATACTTGAACGGCTCTGCTGGCACCTTACTATACCAGCTTTTAACCAATGCGGTTCAGGCTCTGGATTAGTGTAACTTAGACAGGTCAAGTATATTCACTAACTTATTAGCGATTATTGTTAAAAAGCTATATACCTTACAAATTTGTGATCTAATAATATACATGATACTAAAAAATATACATATAACAGTGCATATAGATGAATATAGACTTAAAAGGCGAACTGATTGGATATAAAACTAAATATATAAATGTCACAAAATACCAGCGAATGTATACATAACCAGTATTAGATTTGCTATATATACTGCATGAAGTATTAGTATAAAATCATTATATAATATACAAATACATACCTAAATGATAATCTTTCCAAAGAAGAAAGAATAGCCCTAAAAACACTGAGTGCAAATTATGATATCATATTTAGAGCTGCCGATAAGGGCGGTGGCATAGTAGTGCAGAATCGGATAGATTACATAGTAGAAGCACAACGCCTATTATCCGATAGGGACACGTATTCTCTTCTAACCTTTAATCCTACTGAGAAATTCAAAAAAGAATTATTTATACTTTTAAATGAAGCTAAGGCCTTGAACGTTTTAAATACAGAAGAATATCAATTTTTATATGAAGTGGCCCCAAAAATCTCATGTTTTTATCACTTACCCAAGATCCACAAGGATCCTCTTAACCCTCCTGGTAGACCCATTGTCTCTGGGATAGGCTCTCTATGTGATAATTTATCCAAATATGTGGACTCTTACCTACAACCTATTGTTATATCCTCAAGAGCCTATCTCAGAGACACCATTGATGTTATTAACAAAATGGAGGGTTTAGACTGGCAGGAAGACTATATCTGGATTACCTGCGATGCTGCTGCTCTTTATACTAGCATCCCCCATTCACAAGGTACCATGGCAATTAGCGATACATTATGTAATAGTCATCTCCCTGAGGTACAACGTAAATTTATAGTGGATGCTGTACAATTTGTCTTAACACATAACTACTTCTTATTTGAGGGTTGCTTCTACCATCAAATACAGGGTACGGCGATGGGGACCACTTTTGCCCCATCGTATGCTAACATTTACATGTCCCAGTTCGAAGACAGATATATATGGAACAATAACCCATTTTTTAATAACATTTTTAAATACTTCAGGTATATAGATGATATTTTAATTATATGGCAGGGCCCTAGGGATCAAATAGATGATTTTATTTCACATATCAATGGTAATCTTTTAAATTTAAAATTTACATATGAATGCTCACCCGAATCCATATCTTTTTTAGATCTAGTGATATACTGTGACAACCATACCAATAAAGTATGTGTAAAAAATTATCATAAACCTACTGACAGAAACGGTTTATTAAATGCCAAAAGTGGCCACTACAAACAGTGGAAAAACAACATTCCAATAGGGCAATATCAGAGAATCAGACGCAACTGTACACATATAGAGGACTATAACAAAGAAGCTGATGTTCTAACAGATAAATTCTTAGAGAAAGGTTACAATAGAGAACTTCTTAATACCGCCAGAATCAGAGCCCTAAATATAGATAGAGAAGCTCTTCTCACTAACCAGCATGTGAATAAAAAGAAGAACAATAGAAATAATCTCCAAGAGGGATCTGTTAAATTTATTACAAGATACAACAATCAACATCACCACATTAAAAAGATTATCAATAAACACTGGAATGTGTTAAAACTGGACCCAGTATTACAGAAGGCACTTAGTGATAAGCCTGAGGTCATATTTAGGAAAAATAAGGATCTTAAAAACTACATAGCACCCACCAAACTTCGACAAAAAACAGTAAATGGTACTCTTACTAGTTGGTGTGGTAGTAAGGTAGGCCTGTATCCATGCAAGGTCTCTGAATGCATTATGTGCCCTTTGATTGATAGTAACCATACTACATTTAACAATTACAATGGCAAACGGACATACAAGTGCAAATTCAGATGCACTTGCCATACCACTTATGTTGTATATCAGTTGAGCTGTAAATGTGGAAAAATCTATATAGGTAGGACGAAAAGAAAAATCAAATACAGACTCAGAGAGCATGTTAAAAATATTGAGTCAGGTTTCGACAATCATAGTGTTTCACATCATTTTAAAGTTTGCCACAATCAAAATCCAAAAGATCTTAGTATAAAAATCATTGAATGGGTAGCACCCGACAAATGGGACACTAATAGGCTGTTGAAATTAAGACAAAGAGAAACCTATTGGATTAAAACTCTAGACTGCTTAGAACCTAAGGGGTTAAACATTGAACTAGATATACAAGCGTTTTTATGAAATAATTTATTTTTTAAGAAGTAATTTTTATCTTGTTTCTCCTTATATGTATATCCAGTTTTAATGGCTCTATATATATCTGTTTTAGTAATATGATACACAGCTTTTATTGAAGTGTTATAGTTTATTCTTTTACAATTTTATCTTACAGTGAATATATAGAAATTCCTATGAAACTTGTTTTTATGAGAAACTATGATCTAATATTTGAACCATAGGTATGTATTTGTATATTATATAATGATTTTATACTAATACTTCATGCAGTATATATAGCAAATCTAATACTGGTTATGTATACATTCGCTGGTATTTTGTGACATTTATATATTTAGTTTTATATCCAATCAGTTCGCCTTTTAAGTCTATATTCATCTATATGCACTGTTATATGTATATTTTTTAGTATCATGTATATTATTAGATCACAAATTTGTAAGGTATATAGCTTTTTAACAATAATCGCTAATAAGTTAGTGAATATACTTGACCTGTCTAAGTTACACTAATCCAGAGCCTGAACCGCATTGGTTAAAAGCTGGTATAGTAAGGTGCCAGCAGAGCCGTTCAAGTATTCTTGACAAAGTCCTGTCGATCAGGACGAAACGCGTAGAAGAAAGATCCAGGCTCGCAACTTCGTTTGTCCCTACAAGGGATCCGTAGTGTATTGATCTACTTTCAACCACTAATACTGCACGCTGAATTTTACGTCACCACCCGCGACTGCAGAGCGGTGTGGTAAGGACCGAATACTAAGCGGGAGATTCTAACAGCCGGAACTTTTACCTCCCAACATCGGAGTGACTGTGTACTGACCGCAGGGGGATTTTTCATGGCAGACGGCCCAGATATGTATTATACCCCTTTTATCTTGTGAGTGTTATTGAACCGCATTTTTTGTTCTAATAAATTGTTTTATCCCTACATTTGAGTCGGCGCTCCTCTGCTTTTTTCTTTTCTATACAGCCCTTAAAAGGGCATTTTGCGGGGCATTGCCCCAAAGTAATCAGCTCTTTTACCTGTAAAAAAAAATTACAAACAACCCCCCAACAGTAAAACCCACCACCCACACAACCAACCCCCCAAAAAAATACTATCTAAAAAAACCTAAGCTCCCCATTGCCCTGAAAATGGCATTTGGATTAGGCATTGCCCTTAAAAGGGCAGTTAGCTCTATTGCAGCCCAAAGTCCCTAACCTAAAAATAAAACCCACCCAATACACCCTTAAAAATACCTAACACTAACCCCCTGAAGATCGACTTACCGGGAGAAGTCTTCATCCAAGCCGGGCTGAAGTCCTCAACGAAGCCGGAAGAAGTCTTCATCCAATGTGTGAGAGAGTAGAAAAAAAGTACATGTGTAGTATTACACAATATGTGAAAAAAATGGATGTGATAAATGGTAGTGCTCGTGTATTCCTAATTATACTGGAAACCTATATAAAGGAAGTACATATGTAAACTTAAAAACTTTCAGAGAAATAGAAGTGCAATATCATGCGTTTTATTAAAAATAATTTTTTTAAAAGGAACAATTGATAAACATAAGATGTAGATACCGCTCATTAGCTAATAAGGCTATGGGACGTCTCCCAGATATATTAAAAATGGAACGAACTTGATAATTATTACAATAAAAACATTGTTAAAACCGTTAGAAGTGTAAATTATACATAGCCAATATTGTCTAACTGTATTTAGCAATAGTCTAGTGTTACACTTATATTTCCAACTGTGATCTTATATGGCGAATTTTATTCGTTTACGAGCTAGCCAAAACAAAAGTTCATATGTTTTAGTATTCCAACTAGAAATTTATTGAACAAAGTCACTTATTTTGCCCCAACTTTATCCTTTATTTACTTCAAACTTTGTGTGGCTGCTTTCCCAAATGAAAATAGTCAATACTACGATGGTGTTTTACAGGTTTAAGCTTTTCTTAAAAGATTGACAAACTGCTCTTAGTGCTATGCACGCAGTAAAAAATATAACATATGATGAAGTCCGAACTGGAACTAATTTTTCAAATGCAAACCTTCAGTTAGAGTTACCGGAATATTTGTGTTTAAGCAATTCTACTTACAGTTTTTCAGATTTGTATCTTATGATTGTGGTTTGTATCTCAGTTTAATGTTGATAAATGATAACTGCACTTAGTGCTTTGCACGCAGTTATAATGAGACCAAGCAGGTGTCCAAGGGATGGTCAAGTAGTACTGTAGATAAAGTTTATAACCCGGGTTATGTAAAATTTTTAAGGGCTATTGATAGTTTAGTTTAGGCTTAAGGGCTATTGGTAGTTTAGTTTAAGCTAGGGTTTTTTTTTATTTTGGGGGGGGGGGCTTTTTTATTTTAATAGGGCTATTAGATTAGGTGTAATTAGTTTAAATATCTGTAATTTGTTTATTATTTTCTGTAATTTAGTGTTTTTTTTGTACTTTAGCTAATTTAATTTAATTTATTTAATTGTTTTTAATTTAGTTAATGTATTTAATTGTAAGGTTAGGTTAGGTGTTATTGTAACTTAGGTTAGGTTTTATTTTACAGGTAAATTTGTATTTATTTTAGCTAGGTAGTTATTAAATAGTTAATAACTATTAAGTAACTATTCTACCTAGTTAAAATAAATACAAACTTGCCTGTAAAATAAAAATAAACCCTAAGCTAGCTACAATGTAACTATTAGTTATATTGTATCTAGCTTAGGGTTTATTTTATAGGTAATTGTTTAGTTTTACAGGGAGTGCAGAATTATTAGGCAAATGAGTATTTTGACCACATCATCCTCTTTATGCATGTTGTCTTACTCCAAGCTGTATAGGCTCGAAAGCCTACTACCAATTAAGCATATTAGGTGATGTGCATCTCTGTAATGAGAAGGGGTGTGGTCAAATGACATCAACACCCTATATCAGGTGTGCATAATTATTAGGCAACTTCCTTTCCTTTGGCAAAATGGGTCAAAAGAAGGACTTGACAGGCTCAGAAAAGTCAAAAATAGTGAGATATCTTGCAGAGGGATGCAGCACTCTTAAAATTGCAAAGCTTCTGAAGCGTGATCATCGAACAATCAAGCGTTTCATTCAAAATAGTCAACAGGGTCGCAAGAAGCGTGTGGAAAAACCAAGGCGCAAAATAACTGCCCATGAACTGAGAAAAGTCAAGCGTGCAGCTGCCAAGATGCCACTTGCACCAGTTTGGCCATATTTCAGATCTGCAACATCACTAGAGTGCCCAAAAGCACAAGGTGTGCAATACCCCAGAGACATGGCCAAGGTAAGAAAGGCTGAAAGACGACCACCACTGAACAAGACACACAAGCTGAAACGTCAAGACTGGGCCAAGAAATATCTCAAGACTGATTTTTCTAAGGTTTTATGGACTGATGAAATGAGAGTGAGTCTTGATGGGCCAGATGGATGGGCCCGTGGCTGGATTGGTAAAGGGCAGAGAGCCAGTCCGACTCAGACGCCAGCAAGGTGGAGGTGGAGTACTGGTTTGGGCTGGTATCATCAAAGATGAGCTTGTGGGGCCTTTTCGGGATGAGGATGGAGTCAAGCTCAACTCCCAGTCCTACTGCCAGTTTCTGGAAGACACCTTCTTCAAGTAGTGGTACAGGAAGAAGTCTGCATCCTTCTAGAAAAACATGATTTCTATGCAGGACAATGCTCCATCACATGCGTCCAAGTACTCCACAGCGTGGCTGGCAAGAAAGGGTATAAAAGAAGAAAATCTAATGACATGGCCTCCTTGTTCACCTGATCTGAACCCCATTGAGAACCTGTGGTCCATCATCAAATGTGAGATTTACAAGGAGGGAAAACAGTACACCTCTCTGAACAGTGTCTGGGAGGCTGTGGTTGCTGCTGCACGCAATGTTGATGGTGAACAGATCAAAACACTGACAGAATCCATGGATGGCAGGCTTTTGAGTGTCCTTGCAAAGAAAGGTGGCTATATTGGTCACTGATTTGTTTTTGTTTTGTTTTTGAATGTCAGAAATGTATATTTGTGAATGTTGAGATGTTATATTGGTTTCACTGGTAAAAATAAATAATTGAAATGGGTATATATTTGTTTTTTGTTAAGTTGCCTAATAATTATGCACAGTAATAGTCACCTGCACACACAGATATCCCCCTAAAATAGCTATAACTAAAAACAAACTAAAAACTACTTCCAAAAATATTCAGCTTTGATATTAATGAGTTTTTTGGGTTCATTGAGAACATGGTTGTTGTTCAATAATAAAATTAATCCTCAAAAATACAACTTGCCTAATAATTCTGCACTCCCTGTAAATAGGAATCATTTAGTTAATGATAGTAATTTTATTTAGATTTATTTTAATTATATTTAAGTTAGGGGGGGTTAGGGTTAGGGTTAGACTTAGGTTTAGGGGCTAATAACTTTAATATAGTGGCAGCGACGTTGGGGGTGGCAGATTAGGGGTTAATAAATGTAGGTAGGTTGCAGCGACATTGGGGGCGGCAGATTAGGGGTTAATAATTAGTATGTAGGTGTCGGCGATGTTGGGGGCAGCAGATTAGGGGTTAATACATATAATGTACCTGGCGGCAATGTCGGGGGGCATATTAGGGGTTAATAAGTGTAAGATTAGGGGTGTTTAGACTTGGGGTTCATGTTAGGGTGTCAGGTGTAGACATAACATTTATTTCCCCATAGGAATCAATGGGGCTGCGTTAGGGAGTTTTACGCTGCTTTTTTGCAGGTGTTAGACTTTTTTTTCAGCTGGCTCTCCCCGTTGATTCCTATGGGAAAATCCAGCTCACCGCTGGTATTGGAGTGCGGTAATGAGCAAAATTTTACTCAACGCTCACTTCTTGTCTTTTAACGACGGGTTTCTGAAAACTCGTAATACCAGCGCTGTAGGTAAGTGAGCGGTGAGGGAAAACTGCTTGTTAGCACCGCATAGCCTCTAACGCAAAACTCGTAATCTAGGCCTATGTGACAAAAAAACAATACCCTAAATATTTTTTTTTTGTAACTTATTTTTTTTTTTTTTTAAATTTAGGACTTTGTAATAATGTTTAATTGTATATTTAAATAATTTTAGTAGGGTTAGGATTTTTAAATATGTAATTTAGTTTATTTAATTTGTAGTTTAATTTAATTTTAGTATAATAGTTAGGGTAGGTTCATTAATAGTTTAAAATTAGTTTATTTTAATTCTACAGGTAAGTTTTAATTTTTATTAAGATAGGGATGTTGTAATTTTAATTTAAAGTTAAGGGGTTGTTAGGTTTAGGGGTTAATAACTTAATTTAGTTTTTTTGGGGTGTGGGGGGCTGAGGGTTTATGGGTTAACAGGTTTAGTTAGTGGTGGTGATGTGGGAGGCCAGAGGTTTAGGGTTTAATACGTTTTTTAGTGGCGGCGCTGTCTGGGAGCGGTGGGATAGGAGTTAATAACTTTATTTAGGTTGCAGCGATGTTGGGGTGTGGCAGGATAGGGGTTAAACATTTTAGTATAGTGGCGGCATTTAGTGAAATGGTATAAATAAAGTTAAGAAAAAGCCGAATAGACGCGAGATCGATGACTGCTAGTTAACAACAGTCCGATGCTCATCGCCCCGTACTTTGTGGCGTGTTTTTGACGGCTTTTTTTATAAATAAGGAGAGCGTATTGAGATCCACGGTCGCAATGTTTGGCGATGTTAGGCGAGCGTATTGATGCTGGCGAATGCAACATAGTTGACACTTTGATAAATATGCCCCTCAATACCTAAGTGAAAGTATCTTAATAGCTAAGCAAAATACATATTATGCATGTACAATATTATAATGTATACATTATTATACAAACATAGTTCAGCTGATACCTCTTATATAAAAAAAACTTTTATTGGAAAAACAAAATGTGGCGTTTTAGAGCACTAACTACTTGAAGCAAATCAGTGCAGTTGGTTTTAAATGATTGAAATTGAAATGAAGAAACAATTTCACAAAGTTTAATATGAAATAAATGTCATAAATACTGAAGAATTGTACACATTTTATTGAAAAACCTTGCTTATGAACCACATTAGTTAGTAGAACCAGAAATATTAACACCTAAAGCCAAACATTCTGCCATATTTTTTTAATTATTTGCTGTCAATAAGGTGTCACCTCAAAACATGTTTTATTTTCTTCCTGATTTGCAAATAATTTCTGCTTATTAGACATTTACATTTGTTGTTCGTGTGCACAACAAATGCAGAATATAGCAAGGGGGCAGCAGCATTCTGCTCTTTTGGCGCCGGTTTACTTTGCGTCAAAGTGCAACGGACAAAGATCTGTGCAAATTCATATCTTTGTGTCCTGCACTTTCCCATGAAGAAATCCGTTGCCAATAAGAGCCAAATACCATATCTGGCATTTGTGGTGCGCACAAAACAAAGAATTCACATGTCTACTGCTTATTTATTTTTGAACCATTTTTATTTAATACTGTTCAAATAAAATGTAAATTTGTAAGTGGTAATAAAATTGGTGTTGCCTCCACATGTGCTGGATAAACAGTTCCCTGCTATTTTTTTTCAGAATTGCCACTACCTTAAAGGGACATAATACTCATATGCTAAATCACTTGAAACTGATGCAGTATAACTGTAAAAAGCTGACAGGAAAATATCACCTGAGCTTCTCTATGTAAAAAAGGAAGATATTTTACCTCACAATCTCCTCAGCTCAGCAGAGTAAATTCTGTGTAAAAAGTTATACTCAGCTGCTCCCAGCTGCAGGTAAACAAATTTAAAAAAATCAAGAAATGAACAGCAGCCAATCAGCATCAGCAGTGCTGAGGTCATGAACTCTTACTGTGATCTCATGAGATTTGACTTAACTCTCATGAGATTTCATAGTAAGCTTCCTTTACCTGATTGGTGAAATAATATGAGAGTGCACGATGCTAGTCCCTTCAGATGTCCCAGGACAAACACACTAAAATGCTGCTTAGAAATCCTTTACAATGGGAGGTGGCTACTGAGGAACTTTTGAGGTAAAATATCTTTCTTTTTTACATAGAGATGTTCAGGTGATATTTTCTAATCAGCTTTTTACAGCTATGCTGCATCACTTTCAAGTGTTTAAACATTTGGGTATTATGGCCCTTTAACAAAATAATTGGAAGCCCATAAGAATGAGTCAATTAATAATAATAACTAATTCAACAAGATAAAATATATATATATATATATATATATATATATATATATATATATATATATATATATATATATATATACACAGTTCAGTTTTACTCAATATAGAATAAATATGCTGCACTCACCGGTCTGAAAAAGTCAGTTTATTCTTAGCTTAATGAAGCATCCAAAGCACAATTTACCCCCAAACGTATATATATACAGTATATATATATATATATATATATATATATATATATATATATATATATATATATATATATATATATATATATATATACTGTCAAAAAGTAGAAAAATGTCTTGTGAAAAAGGCCAAGTCTGCTCCCATATAACTGCATTACTTCAAAGACATATTAAGTGTAAATACCCCATAAACCCATGTGCTTATATTGTGATGTCCTTTAGCAAGCATAATAATGAGACCAAGCATAACAAATCACTATCATAGTGAACAGATATTCTCTTGTGCCATATTCAGTAATCCAGTACACAGTGGGAAAATAATATATGTCCCTCTTGCCTTTTTTCAGAGCTCCTTTCCCAATCTATGTCTGTACTTTAGCATGGATATATCTGTATATGCGTCCCAAAAAACACTTAGTAGCTTAGTAGCTTTCAAAGTAAAATATGGGAGCAAGTAGCTCTGCACTCACCAGTCCCTTGAGAACCACACAAAGCTGAGCTGAGGCGTATAGCCCAAGTTCTTCCTCATCCGTCCTAGGTACAGCGTCAGTAGGAGAAACAGCTTCCCCTTTTTTCCTTTGCAATGCTGATGGCGTACCACATGGCTCCTACCAGCCAATTGAATGTCGAACCGGCTCCAGACCCTGTGAGCATCAGAATCAGCTGTTTGCAGGCGTGCTGTGTGAGTTTACACTGTGGGATCACCGCTTATCTTCTGCTTCTGATTCTTTCCAATCGAGTGTAGAGGAGAGCTACTATGAATCCATTAGTGACTGTGTGGCCATATTTGGAAATAAAAATAGGGAAAAAAGTTAAACCCAACAGGCTAGAGACTTCGTTATAAGTGAAGTGGATGCCCCACCATCCACTAATTAAATGCAAAAAAAGAGTTACATAAAGCGAATAGATTATGCTTGCCTAGGAGCCTAACCCCATGTTCCTGTATTTTCGTTTTAAAACTGGAATAAATTGGTATATGTTTTCATATTTGGCTTCGCTTTATGGAACTCTTTTTTTGCATTTATATACTGTATGTACATATTGTGTGGTAAAAATTTGAGGTAGAACGATTGGCAGACTGGATTCCTGATTCTAGTGCAGGGTCAATATGTTTCATTATAACAATCTCACATTCTAATATTGTGTAGTGGCTGATATATCTTTTTTTTAATCATCTTAATTGAGGAAGCAATGGTAGACAAACCAAAAACAAAAACATGAACATTGCAGTAACCCTAGACAGAGACACTTGGGCTCAGATATACAATACATAGACATACATGCTGTATTGAGTCCAGAAGATAGCTGTGATGGGTATTGCTAGGCAACTTTGTTTTTACTTTATTAGTCCAGGATGTGGAAACTAATGTCTGAAAAATAGCATATGTGAGACCAGAGTTTAGTCCAGCAAGTTCAAACAAAATGAAAAGGTCTCTAGGGTTCCACTTAAATGTTGTGATTGACAAACATGTCTGAGAACAAGTAACAAAAATACTTTAAATTGTAAATCAACCTAAAACTTTAAGGACCTGAAGGGTCCACTGAATATCTTATAACCTTAACACTCTAGGGACCTAAGTGGTCCAATAAAAAAAAAAACATGATCAAAGGTACATTTAGTCCTCCCAATAAATTATACATACATATATATTATTATCTATGGCCAATCTTACATTTCTAAGGATCTTACAGATCCAGTATATATATCCTCTCGCACAATACATAGGGTCAGAATGTTACTTTGTATTTACAAAGATATTAAACTCTGTGGCCCTATGGACCAGAAGGGTCCATAATAAGACTCACACTCAATCTGCATGTTGGTTTCCTCTTACACAGAGAAGTGAGGACTAAAGCAAAGCACTATCTAACAAAACATAAGGAAGTCATAAGGTAACAATAAGATCACAAGGTTATAATGGACTATTGGTTGGGTAAGTAGTAATCCGAGGCAACAGAGAGAATATGGTGAGGGAGAGAAGGGGAGGGAAAAAAAGGGATACAAATATTCAGAAGTAGGCAAGTAGAGGAGAGGAAGTATTCCAAACAGAGTTGTACTGAGGTCAGGAGGAGCAATGAAATTTCCTATTTGTATAAGAGTGGGCAGTCAGTGGGGATCTGTGCTGTCACCCCCTCTTTCCCACTACTCCCAAGTCATCCACACCGACCCGTGTAGCCCCAGTGGCTGATATTTTAATATTGGAATAGTTACAATAATAAAAAAAATATTGCTATTTACATATATGATTTAAATGGACACTGAACACAAATTTTTTTCTTTCATGATTCAGATAGAGCATGCAATTTTAAGCAACTTTCTAATTTACTTCTATTATCAATTTTTCTTCTTTCTCTTGCTATCTTTATTTGAAAAAGAAGGAATCTAAGCTAAGGAGCCAGCACATTTTTGTTTCAGACCATGGACAGCACTTGTTTATTGGTGCTGTCCAATTAGCAAGGACAAACAAGTTTGTTCACCAAAAATGGGGCAGCATCTAAACTTACATTCTTGCTTTTCAAATAAACATACCAAGATAATGAAGAAAATTTGATAATATGAGTAAATTAGAAAGTTGCTTAAAATTGAATGCTCTATCTGAATCACAAAAGAAAAAAAATTGGGTTCAGTGTCCCTTTAATAAAAAAACTGAAGTTGTTCAATAATATCAAGTGATCATCAGTAATTCCACATGGGACCTAGCATAGGATGAATTCCAACTGTAACATTCCAAAAAAAGAGTTCAAGAACAGTGGTGACCATAAATATGAAAAACAATTTTTTTTAGCAAATATGACTGATATTAATGGAATATGCACCAAAATATTATAGTAACAATCTCTTAATCTTCTTAAAAGTTCCTCAAAAAGAAACATTTAAAATAGTGAAGTCATGACAGGGACTGCATAATATAAATAAATGAATACAATTATGCTGTGTCATTTCAAGAAAGATACCATAGCTAAATTGGTATAGAATGCAGTCATCCCTGCACAGTGAATTTATGACCATAAGTAGTTGATTACTGCTGAAGAAGAAACAGTACCTGTGCAGGCACCTGTGTTACAATCAAGCAAGGTAAGAAAGGGCAGGGTCTGACACAGACATACTAAGCAGGGAACACTTTATAAGGCAGAAGGTAGGTCAGAAACCTACTTAAGTCTAAGTCATTCAGGGACATTAAGAGCCGAATGAAGAGACGGAAGATAGTATGGCACTAGCCAAACTCAATGCCAAAGAGCAATGCCAGGGGCCAAATCAGGTATCAAGAGAATAGTAAATAAGCCAAGCATATTTCAGAACCAGGACCAGGAAAAGTCTGTAATAGCGCACCATTAGTGATGTAATTAAATAAAATAAAGGCTCATCAGTCCTGATGCTTCTGCCAAATAGTTTAAAAGCTATGAAAAAATAAAGCATACTCAAATTTTAATGTCACACAAGTGGCAGCATGGAAATGTGCATCAGAAATAGTAACAGTGGCACAGAGAAGATGCTGCTCCAAACTTGACACAGGAATTGGCTGACAAAGATTCAGTCAAGTCAACAACTTTTTGCGTCATTATGGTACTAATAAAAAAATAAATTGACTGATGGGGCCTGGGGAGGCAGAAATAATTGTCTGGGGTTGCCATTTCCCTTGTTCAGAGGAAAATGATCTGGTATTTCGGAGCTGGACTGACCTTGTTAGGCAGGATCAGATTGATATACTTCAGGAAAGTTTTCCTCTGTGAAAAGCACAATTAAATAGAAGCTACTCACAGGTGGTAACTGGGCCATAGAACAAGCCACTGAACTGTTATTCGTTCCTGGCAGACTTCTTCTTTTCTGTTTGTATTTGTATTATGACCCTGGGGAAGATCTCCCTAAGTGTGAATTGGGAGGCCAGGTATGGACTCCTTGCCCAATGTGTTTGGAGGGATGTTGCTGCACCTCACTGATGGGGCCCAGAGAGGCTAAAATTATTGTCTGGGGGTTGCCATTTCCCTTATTCAGAGGGAAATTGCCTGGTATTTTGGGTCTGGACTGATCTTGTTGGGCGGGATCAGACTGATATACTTCAGTAAAGTATTCCTCTGTGAAAAGTACAATTGGGAAAAAATAGACTACTTCCAGGTGGTAACTGGGTTATAGAACAAGCCACTGAGCTGTTGTTCGTTTCTGGCAGAGTACTTCTATTTCTGATTGTCATTATGGTACTAACAAAGTCTAAAGATCTAGTGGATTGCAGTAGGTTGTAAAAACGTTCAACCATCTTTTTTCTCAGGGCTCCATGCTTACTTTGAGTGTGCTTTTAATATGAGATCTTGTGTTTTGAGCATGTTGCTGTGGATATGCATCTGATCTCATATCACACATGTCTCTATACATTCTGAGCATGTAACTTATTGCAGGGCAATTAAGGGCATATCTTGGGGTCCATCCGATAAAAATCGTCGCCCGCAAAAGCCGGCGACGCCAATATTTGCGCGGGTTTGGTATCACATATACGGCGTAACCTAGAAGTTACGCACGTATATTTCTGCCGTCGCCCGTAGTTTTTTGGGCCATAGGCAGGTATACCAAACCAGCGCAGTTTGGTATCCAATATGCAGCGTAAGGACTTACGTGGCGAAAATGGAGAAAACTTACTCCATTTTCACCTCGCCACAAAAAGCAGCCGTAAGAAGCCTTACGCTGACTATTGGAGCCCCGTAACTCCCTAAACTGGCTGCTAAAATAAACCTAACACCTAACGCATGCGCAATGTCTATCTACCTGTCAACCGCGATCTGCTAAATAAAACCTAACACCTAACGCATGCGCAATGTCTATCTCCCTGTCAACCGCGATCTTCTAAAATAAACCTAACACCTAACGCATGCGCAATGTCTATCTACCTGTCAACCGCGATCCCCCCCCCCCCGAAATCCCTAATAAAGTTATTAACCCCTAAACCGCCGCTCCCGGACCCCGCCGCCATCTACATAAACTAACCCCCTACTGTGAGCCCCTAAAACCGCCGCCATCTACCTTATCTATCCCCTAATTAGATCCCCTTACACCGCTGTCATCTACCTTATCTATCCCCTAATCTGACCCCTTACACCGCCGCCACCTATATAAAAATTATTAACCCCTAATCTAATCCCCCTATACCGCCGCCAGCTATATTAATATTATTAACCCCTAATGTAAGCCTCTTACACCGCCGCCATCTCTATTAAAATGATTAACCCCTAATTTAATCTACCTACCCCGCCGCCAGCTATATTATCTATATTAACCCTAAGTATATTATAGTTAATATAGGTATTACATTATATATATTAACTATATTAACCCTAATTATATTAGGGTTAATATAGTTAATATAGTTACTATAGTATTTATATTAACTATATTAACTCTATCTAACCCTAACACCCCTAACTAAATTTATATTAAATTAATCTAATTCATTTATAAACTAAAATATTCCTATTTAAATCTAAATACTTACCTATAAAATAAACACTAAGATAGCTACAATATAATTAATAATTACATTGTAGCTATGTTAGGGTTAAGATTTATTTTACAGGTAAATTGTTAATTATTTTAACTAGGTATAATAGCTATTAAATAGTTATTAACTATTTAATATCTACCTAATTAAAATAATTACCCAATTACCTGTAAAGTAAATCCTAACCTAAGTTACAAATACACCTACACTATCAATAAATTAAATAAACTACAAACATCTATCTAAAAATACAATTAAATTAACTAAACTAAATTACAAAAAAAACCCACTAAATTACAAAAAATAAAAAAAAAATTACAAGATTTTTAAGATAATTACACCTATTCTAAGCCCCCTAATAAAATAATAAACCCCCAAAATAAAAAAAAAATCCCTGCCCTATTCTAAATTAAACAAATTTCAAAGCTCTTTACCTTACCAGCCCTCAAAAGGGCCTTTTGTGGGGCATGCCCCAAAGAATTCAGCTCTTTTGCATACAAATACAATACCCCCCCCCATTACAACCCACCACCCACATACCCCTATTCTAAAACCACCCAAACCCCCTTAAAAAAGCCTAACACTACCCCCCTGAAGATCTCCCTACCTTGTCTTCACCACACCGGGCCGAAATCCTGATCCGATCCGGGCGATGTCTTCCTCCAAGCGGCAAAAAAGAATTCTTCCTCCGGCGATGTCTTCCTCCAAGCGGCAAAGAAGAATTCTTCCTCCGGCGACGTCTTCTTCCAAGCGGCAGCAAAGTCTTCATTCTTCCGGCGGCATCTTCAATCTTCTTTCTTCGCTCCGCCGCCGCGGAGCATCCATCCCGGACGACGACTGAACGACGAATGAGGTACCTTTAAATGACGTCATCCAAGATGGCGTCCGCCGAATTCCAATTGGCTGATAGGATTCTATCAGCCGATCGGAATTAAGTTAGAAAAATCTGATTGGCTGATTGAATCAGCCAATCAGATTCAAGTTCAATCCGATTGGCTGATCCAATCAGCCAATCAGATTGAGCTCGCATTCTATTGGCTGTTCCGATCAGCCAATAGAATGCAAGCTCAATCTGATTGGCTGATTGGATCAGCCAATCGGATTGAACTTGAATCTGATTGGCTGATTCAATCAGCCAATCAGATTTTTCTAACTTAATTCCGATTGGCTGATAGAATCCTATCAGCCAATCGGAATTCAGCGGACACCATCTTGGATGATGTCATTTAAAGGTACCTCATTCGTAGTTCAGTAGTCGTCCGGGATGGATGCTCCGCGGCGGCGGAGCGAAGAAAGAAGATTGAAGATGCCGCCGGAAGAATGAAGACTTTGCTGCCGCTTGGAGGAAGACGTAGCCGGAGGAAGAATTCTTCTTTGCCGCTTGGAGGAAGACATCGCCGGAGGAAGAATTCTTCTTTGCCGCTTGGAGGAAGACATCGCCCGGATCGGATCAGGAGTTCGGCCCGGTGTGGTGAAGACAAGGTAGGGAGATCTTCAGGGGGGTAGTGTTAGGCTTTTTTAAGGGGGGTTTGGGTGGTTTTAGAATTGGGGTATGTGGGTGGTGGGTTGTAATGGGGGGGTATTGTATTTGTATGCAAAAGAGCTGAATTCTTTGGGGCATGCCCCACAAAAGGCCCTTTTAAGGGCTGGTAAGGTAAAGAGCTTTAAAATTTGTTTAATTTAGAATAGGGCAGGGAATTTTTTTTATTTTGGGGGTTTATTATTTTATTAGGGGGCTTAGAATAGGTGTAATTAGCTTAAAAATCTTGTAATCTTTTTTTTATTTTTTGTAATTTAGTGTTTGTTTTTTTTGTAATTTAGTTTAGTTAATTTAATTGTATTTTTAGATAGATATTTGTAGTTTATTTAATTTATTGATAGTGTAGGTGTATTTGTAACTTAGGTTAGGATTTATTTTACAGGTAATTGGGTAATTATTTTAACTAGGTAGATATTAAATAGTTAATAACTATTTAATAGCTATTATACCTAGTTAAAATAATTAACAATTTACCTGTAAAATAAATATTAACCCTAACATAGCTACAATGTAATTATTAATTATATTGTAGCTATCTTAGGGTTTATTTTATAGGTAAGTATTTAGATTTAAATAGGAATATTTTAGTTTATAAATGAATTAGATTAATTTAATATAAATTTAGTTAGGGGTGTTAGGGTTAGATAGAGTTAATATAGTTAATATAAATACTATAGTAACTATATTAACTATATTAACCCTAATATAATTAGGGTTAATATAGTTAATATATATAATGTAATACCTATATTAACTATAATATACTTAGGGTTAATATAGATAATATAGCTGGCGGCGGGGTAGGTAGATTAAATTAGGGGTTAATCATTTTAATAGAGATGGCGGCGGTGTAAGGGGCTTACATTAGGGGTTAATAATTTTAATATAGATGGCGGCGGTGTTAGGGGCTCACTTTAGGGGGTTATAGATATAATATAGCTGGCGGCGGGGTACGGGAGCGACGGTTTAGGGGTTAATAACTTTATTAGGTTGCGGCGGGGTACGGGAGCGGCGGTTTAGGGGTTAATAGCTTTTTTATTGTTAGGATAGTGAGGGGGGATAGCGGATAGAGGGTTAGACGTGTCGGGCTTTGTTAGGGAGGCGTGTTAGACGTGTCGGGCTATGTTTAGGAGGCGTGTTAGACAGTGCGGGTGATTTATACTTTAGTTAGGTTTTATAGGCGCCGGCAGTTTCTAACGTGGCGCAAGTCACTGGCGACTCCAAAAATCTGTACTTACGCAGATTTCTGGACATCGCTGGTTTGTGAGACTTGCGCCACTTTAGCAAGTGACGGCGCCGCATATTGGATGGCTCGAGTTGCGAGCTGAAACTGCGGGCGACGTGGGTTCCCTCGCTTGCGCCGCAAACTGCGATCTATATCGGATCGCGCCCCTTGTGTAATGGGAGGCATTGTGTTGTTACTGCATAAAGGGCTGCTGGAGAGGTGTATTAGATCTGAGGTAATATTTATAAATTATAAAGATTCCTTGAACTAAAACAGGCTGTCTCAGCTAAAATAAAATAGTTTAAATGTGGGTGGTGGGTTTTAATGTTGGGGGATTTGTAATTTTTTTTACAGGCAAAAGAGCTGATTACTTTGGGGCAATGCCCCGCAAAAGGCCCTTTTAAGGGCTATTTGTAATTTAGTGTAGGGTAGGGCTTTTTTATTTTTTTGGGGGGGCTTTTTTATTTTGTTAGGGGGATTAGATTAGGTGTAATTAGTTTAAAAATCTTGTAATTTTTCTATTATTTTCTGTAATTTAGTGTTTGTTTTTGTACTTTAGATAATTTTATTTAATTTAGGGAATTAATTTAATTATAGTGTAGTGTTAGGTGTTAGTGTAACTTAGGTTAGGTTTTATTTTACAGGTACTTTTGTCTTTATTTTAGCTAGGTAGTTATTAAATAGTTAATAACTATTTAATAACTATTCTACCTAGTTAAAATAAATACAAACTTGGCTGTAAAATAAAAATAAACCCTAAGCTAGCTACAATGTAACTATTAGTTATATTGTAGCTATTTTAGGGTTTATTTTATAGGTAAGTATTTAGTTTTAAATAGGAATAATTTAGTTAATGATAGTTATTAGGTGGCCAGCAACAAAGTTGCAGGACAACCTATTGTTATTGTTCGGATTATTATTATTATTATTATTAGGTGGCCATGCAAAGAAGTTGCAGGACAACCTATTGTTATTGTCAAGATTATTATTATTATTAGGTGGCCATGCAACGAAGTTGCAGGACAACCTATTGTTATTGTTAGGATTATTAGGTGGCCAGCAACAAAGTTGCAGGACAACCTATTGTTATTGTTCGGATTATTATTATTATTATTATTATTATTATTATTATTCTTTTTATTCCGCCAAGCGTTGTATTCAATTGCCCATAACTGCTTAACTGTTTTTGCAAAGCTCTTAAAATCAGGTATGCTGGTACAGCCTATTGCTGTGCTACATCTCATGCAAAATTGAACTCATAGGTCACATGCTCTGGTAGCCATATTGCTTTTTGCGCCAACTTTCGACAAACGCTTAAAAATCTTTAGCTCTGGAACTGCTTATGTTACAACTTTGAAACTCGCTGTGCTTAGTGCTACTATGACCTGAAATTGCTATTGCTCAAGAGAAGTGCCTTGGTCACATGATGTGGCAGCCATCTTGCATTTTGCGAAAATATTCAAACATCTTCTTCTCCTAAACCGCTTAGTGCAATGACGCGCAATTTTGCACATATGCTCCTTGCAAGGTCCTCTACCAAGTTTGTTCAAACTGCGATTTTTCCATAATCAACATGGCTGCTGTAAGACATTAACCTTTTTATCGCCATTTAATTGCGTAATTTTGCACTTTATACATTAGTTTTACAATATTTAACAATATTACAGTGTAATAGACACATGATTACACATAGTCATAACCCTTAAAGACAATATTGCAGTTAAAATTCACATTGCGCAATCGCCTTCGTGAAATAAAACATTTGCAAATTTTCATGAAACTTCTGCAAATTGTAGAGTTCTATAGTGAGCATTAGTATGTGCAATTTGAAAGCCATACATTGCATAGCTTGGCGGCCATTTTGTTTTGTATGCGCCATTTTTAAAAATTATAAAAATCTTCTTCTCCGAAACCGCTTATGGGACAGACTTGAAATTTTGTTTATAGAGTTATCTTATGACTAACATTCAGATTTGTTCAAGAGAAGTTGATACGTCATGTGGTTTGGCAGCCATTTTGAATTGTTCAAAATTGCTTAACGATATATTTAAATTAATAATAAAACAAAAACCGTTTTACAAAAATGCTTTATTTTTGCCATGTTTATTGACATCTATAGTGAGCACTATTGTGCACAATATGGAGGCTGTATATCTTACGATCGGGCAGCCATCTTGGTTTACGCGAAAATGTCGAAAGTCTATTTTCTCTGCAACCGCTTATGTAAGAACTGTGAAATTTGCTGTACAGTCTTATATTGTTACCTAGATTCATAATTGCTCATTAGGAGAGAATCAGTCACATGATGCGGCAGCAATATCGGTTTTATGTTTATCGTAATTATTTTTAATTCAATACTTCCTCTTTTGAGTCAATTGCTCACAAAACACAAATTACTTATGCTAAACTCTTGAAATCAGGTATGCTGGTACAGCCTATTGCTATGCTACATCTCATGCAATATTGAACTCATTGGTCATAAGGTTACGCAGCCATATTGTTTTTTGCGACAAATTTCGAGAACTGCTTAATAATCTTTAGCTCTGGAACTGCTTATGTTGCAACTTTGAAACTTGCTGAGCTTAGTGAAGCTATGACCTAGATTTTCCATTGCTCAACAGAAGTGACTTGGTCACATGATGTAGCAACCATCTTGCATTTTGTGAAAATCTTTAAACATCTTCTTCTCTTAAACCGCTTACTGCAATAAAGCGCAATTTTGCACGTATGCTCCTTGCAAGGTCCTCTACCAAGATTCTTAAAATTGCGATTTTTCCATAATCAACATGGCTGCTGTGAGACATTAACCTTTTTATCGCCATTTAATTGCGTAATTTTGCACTTTATACATTAGTTTTACAATATTTAACAATATTACAGTGTAATAGACACATGATTACACATAGTCATAACCCTTAAAGACAATATTGCAGTTAAAATTTGCATTGCGCAGTTGCCTTCGTGAAATAAAACATTTGCAAATTTTCATGAAACTTCTGCAGATTGTAGAGGTCTATAGCGAGCATTAGTATGTGCAATTTGAAAGCCATACATTGCATAGCTTGGCGGCTATTTTGTTTCGTATGCGCCATTTTTAAAAACTATAAAAATCTTCTTCTCCGAAACCGCTTATGGGACAGACTTGAAATTTTGTTTATAGAGTTATCTTATGGCTAACATTCAGATTTGTTCAAGAGAAGTTGATACGTCATGTGGTTTGGCAGCCATTTTGAATTGTTCAAAATTGCTTAACGATATATTTAAATTCATAATAAAATAAAAAACGTTTTACAAAAATGCTTTATTTTTGCCATGTTTATTGACATCTATAGTGAGCACTATTGTGCATAATATAGAGGCTGTATAACTTACAATCGGGCAGCCATCTTGGTTTACGCGAAAATTTTGAAAGTCTATTTTCTCTGCAGCCGCTTATGTAAGAACTGTGAAATTTGCTGTACAGTCTTATATTGTGACCTAGAGTCACAGTTGTTCATATTGAAGGAATTAGTCACAAGCTGTGGCAGCCATATTGGTTTACGCAAAAATGTTGAAACTGTGTTTTCTTTCCAACCGCTTATGTTAAAGCTGTGAAATTTGCTGTATAACCATATATTGTCACCTAGAGTTACATTTCTTCATGTTGAAAGTATAGGTCATATGGTGTGGCAGCCATTTTAAAAAACACAAACATTTCGAAAATGTGTTTTTTTTCCAAATGCTTATGTTAGAACTGTAAACAGTTGTTGTATAGCTTTATTTTGCGACATAACTACTTATATGGCTTTGCAAAAATGATGTGCTGGCCACCTCTATTGCTGCTTGCAGCTATATTTATTATTATTCTTTTTATTCCGCCAAGCTTTTTATTCAATTGCCCATAACTGCTTAACTGTTTTTGCAAAGCTCTTAAAATCAGGTATGCTGGTACAGCCTATTGCTGTGCTACAACTCATGCAAAATTGAACTCATAGGTCACATGCTCTGGCAGCCATATTGCTTTTTGCGACAAATTTTGACAAACGCTTAAAAATCTTTAGCTCTGGAACTACTTATTTTACAACTTTAAAACTCGCTGTGCTTAGTGCTACTATGACCTGAAATTGCTATTGCTCAAGAGAAGTGCCTTGGTCACATGATGTGGCAGCCATCTTGCATTTTGCAAAAATATTCAAACATCTTCTTCTCCTAAACCGCTTAGTGCAATGACACGCAATTTTGCACATATGCTCCTTGCAAGGTCCTCTACCAAGTTTGTTCAAACTGCGATTTTTCCATAATCAACATGGCTGCTGTGAGACATTAACCTTTTTATCGCCATTTAATTGCGTAATTTTGCACTTTATACATTAGTTTTACAATATTTAACAATATTACAGTGTAATAGACACATGATTACACGTAGTCATAACCCTTAAAGACAATATTGCAGTTAAAATTCGCATTGCGCAATCGCCTTCGTGAAATAAAACATTTGCAAATTTTCATGAAACTTCTGCAAATTGTAGAGGTCTATAGTGAGCATTAGTATGTGCAATTTGAAAGCCATACATTGCATAGCTTGGCGGCCATTTTGTTTTGTATGCGCCATTTTTAAAAACTATAAAAATCTTCTTCTCTGAAACCGCTTATGGGACAGACTTGAAATTTTGTTTATAGAGTTATCTTATGACTAACATTCAGATTTGTTCAAGAGAAGTTGATACGTCATGTGGTTTGGCAGCCATTTTGAATTGTTCAAAATTGCTTAACGATATATTTAAATTAATAATAAAACAAAAACCGTTTTACAAAAATGCTTTATTTTTGCCATGTTTATTGACATCTATAGTGAGCACTATTTTGCATAATATGGACGCTATATATCTTACGATCAGGCAGCCATCTTGGTTTACGCGAAAATTTCGAAAGTCTATTTGCTCTGCAACCGCTTATGTAAGAACTGTGAAATTTGCTGTACAGTCTTATATTGTGACCTAGATTCATAGTTGCTCATAAGGAGAGAATCAGTCACATGATGCGGCAGCAATATCGGTTTTATGTTTATCGTAATTATTTGTAATTCAATACTTCCTCTTTTGAGTCAATTGCTCATAAAACACAAATTACTTATGCTAAACTCTTGAAATCTGGTATGCTGGTACAGCCTATTGCAATGCTACATCTCATGCAATATTGAACTCATAGGTCATAAGGTTATGCAGCCATATTGTTTTTTGCAACAAATTTCGAGATCTGCTTAATAATCTTTAGCTCTGGAACTGCTTATGTTGCAACTTTGAAACTTGCTGTGCTTAGTGATGCTATGACCTAGATTTTCCTTTGCTCAACAGAAGTGACTTGGTCACATGATGTAGCAACCATCTTGCATTTTGCGAAAATCTTTAAACAACTTCTTCTCTTAAACCGCTTAGTGCAATAAAGCGCAATTTTGCATGTATGCTCCTTGCAAGGTCCTCTACCAAGATTGTTAAAATTGCGATTTTTCCATAATCAATATGGCTGCTGTGAGACATTAACCTTTTTATCGCCATTTAATTGCGTAATTTTGCACTTTATACATTAGTTTTACAATATTTAACAATATTACAGTGTAATAGACACATGATTACACATAGTCATAACCCTTAAAGACAATATTGTAGTTAAAATTCGCATTGCGCAATCGCCTTCGTGAAATAAAACATTTGCAAATTTTCTTTAAACTTCTGCAAATTGTAGAGGTCTATAGTGAGCATTAGTATGTGCAATTTGAAAGCCATACATTGCATAGCTTGGCGGCCATTTTGTTTCGTATGCGCCATTTTTAAAAAGTAAAAATATCTTCTTCTCTGAAACCGCTTATGGGACAGACTTGAAATTTTGTTTATAGAGTTATCTTATGACTAACATTCAGATTTGTTCAAGAGAAGTTGATATGTCATGTGGTTTGGCAGCCATTTTGAATTGTTCAAAAACGCTTAACGATATTATTAAACTAATAATAAAAAAAAAAACATTTTACAAAAATGCTTTATTTTTGCCATGTTTATTGACATCTATGGTGACAATTATTGTGCATAATATGGAAGCTGTATATCATATGATCTGGCAGCCATTTTGTTTTATGCGAATATTTTGAAAATCTATTTTCTCTGCAACTGCTTATGTTAGAACTGTGAAGCTTGCTGTATAACCTTATATTGTGACCTAGAGTCACAGTTGTTCATGTTGAAGGAATTGGTCACAAGCTTTGGCAGCCATATTGGTTTACGCGAAAATTTTGAAAACGTGTTTTCTTTCCAACCGCTTATCTTAAAGCTGTGAAATTTGCTGTATAACCATATATTGTCACCTAGAGTTACATCTGATCGTGATTAAAGTATTGGTCATATAGTGGGGCAGCCATCTTGAAAAATGCAAAAATTTCGAAAACGTGTTATCTTTGCAACTGCTAATGTTAGAATTGTAAAAACTTCTATAAAGCTATATATTGTGACTTAGCTGCTTATATGTCATTGCAATGTCGATGCGCATGGCCACCTCTATCGTTGCTTGCAGCTATATTTATTATTATTTTTATTATTCCGCCACTTTTTCTATTGCCCATAACTTTTGAACTGCTAAAGCAAAGCTCTTGAGATCAGGTATGCTAGTACAGCCTATTGCTCTGCTACATCTCATGCAATATTGAACTCATTTCGAGAAATGCTTAATAATCTATATCTCTAGAACTGCTTGTGTTACAACTTTGAAACTTGCTGTGCTCAGTGCTGCTATGAACTAGATTTGCCATTGCTCAACAGAAGTGCCTTGGTCACATGATGTAGCAGCCATCTTGCATTTTGCGAAAATCTTTAAACATCTTCTTCTCTTAAACCGCTTAGTGCAATAAAGCAAAATTTTGCACATATGCTCCTTGCAAGGTCCTCTACCAAGTTTGTTAAAATTGCGATTTTTCCATAATCAACATGGCTGCTGTGAGACATTAACCTTTTAATCGCCATTTAATTGCGTTATTTGCACTTTTTACATTAGTTTTACAATATTTAACAATATTACAGTGTAATAGACACATGATTACACATAGTCATAACCCTTAAAGACAATATTGCAGTTAAAATTCGCATTGCGCAGTCGCCTTCGTGAAATAAAACATTTGCAAATTTTCATGAAACTTCTGCAAATTGTAGAGGTATAGAGTGAGCATTAGTATGTGCAATTTGAAAGCCATACATTGCATAGCTTGGCGGCCATTTTGTTTCGTATGCGCTGTTTTTAAAAACTATAAAAATCTTCTTCTCCGAAACCGCTTAAGGCACACACTTGAAATTTTGCTTACAGAGTTATCTTATGACTAACATTCAGATTTGTTCAAGAGAAATTGATAGGTCATGTGGTTTGGCAGCCATTTTGAATTGTTCAAAAACGCTTAACGCTATTTTTAAATTAATAATAAAACAAAAACCGTTTTACAAAAATGCTTTATTTTTGCCATGTTTATTGACATCTATGGTGACAATTACTATGCATAATATGGAGGCTGTATATCATATCATCTGGCAGCCATTTTGTTTTATGCAAATATTTTGAAAATCTATTTTCTCTGAAACTGCTTATGTTAGAACTGTGAAACTTGCTGTATAACCTTATATTGTGACCTAGTGTCACAGTTGTTCATGTTGAAGGAATTGGTCACAAGCTGTGGCAGCCATATTGGTTTACACGAACATTTCGAAAACGTGTTTTCTTTCCAACCGCTTATGTTAAAGCTGTGAAATTTTCTGTAGCAAAAAATCTTGTGACCTAGAGTTACATCTGATCGTGATGAAAGTATTGGTCATATGGTGGGGCAGCCATCTTCAAAAACGCAAAAATTTTGAAAATGTGTTTTCTTTCCAACTGCTAATGTTAGAATTGTAAAAACTTCTATAAAGCTTTATATTGTGACTTAGCTGCTTGTATGCCATTGCAATGTCGATGCGCATGGCCACCTCTATCGCTGCTTGCAGCTATATTTATTTATTTTTTTATTATTATTATTATTACGCCACTTTTTCAAGTGCTTATAAAAACAACAGAATAACTCAAAAACTCATGAAACTTGGCACAATGCTAAAGATCTATGCTGTGCATAATCCTATGCAACATTAATCTCATAGGTCATGTGATCTAGCAGCCATATTGCTTTTTGCAACAAATTTCGACAACCGCTTGAAAATCTTCTTCTCCAGAACCGCTTATGTTACAGCTTTGAAACTTGCTGTGTGTACTGCTGTACTGACCTACAATAAATTTTGTTCAAGAGAAGTGCTTTAGTCACATGACCTAGCTGCCATTTTGAAATGTGCGAAAATCTTTAAACATCTTCTTCTCTGCAACCGCTAAGTGCAATGAAGTGCAATTTTGCACATGTGCTCCTTGCAAGGTCTTCTACTAAGTTTGTTCAAACTGCGAATTTTCCATAATCAACATGGCTGCTATGAGCCATTCGCCTTTTTATCGCTGTTTAATTGCGCAAATTTGCACTTTCTGCATTATGTTTACACTATTTAACTATATTACAGTGTAGCAGACACATGAGTACACATAGTCATGACCCCTAAAGAAAATATTGCAGTAAAAATTCGCACTGCGCCGTCGCCTTCGTGAAATAAAACATTTGCAAATTTTCATAAAACTTCTGCAAATTGTAGAGGTCTATAGTGAGCATTAGTATGTGCAATTTGAAAGCCATACAATGCATAGCTTGGCGGGCATTTTGTTTCGTATGCGCTGTTTTTAAAAACAACAAAAATCTTCTTCTCCGAAACCGCTTATGGCACAGACTTGAAATTTTGTTTACAGAGTTATCTTATGACTAACATTCAGCTTTGTTCAAGAGAAGTTGATAGGTCATGTGGTTTGGCTGCCATTTTGAATTGTTCAAAAACGCTTAACAATATTTTTAAAATAGTAATAAAACAAAAACCGTTTTACAAAAATGCTTTATTTTTGCCATGTTTATTGACATCTATGGTGACAATTATTGTGCATAATATGGAGGCTGCATATCATATGATCTGGCAACCATTTTGTTTTATGCGATTATTTCGAAAAATCTATTTTCTCTGCAACTGCTTATTTTAGAACTGTAAAACTTGCTGTATAACCTTGTATTGTGACCTAGAGTCACAGTTGTTCATGTTGAAGGAATTGGTCACAAGCTGTGGCAGCCATATTGGTTTACGCGAAAATTTCGAAAATGTGTTTTATTTGCAACCGCTTATGTTAAAGCTGTGAAATTTGCTGTATAACCATATATTGTCACCTAAAGTTACATCTGATCATGATGAAAGTATTGGTCATATGGTGGGGCAGCCATCTTGAAAAACGCAAAAATTTCGAAAATGTGTTTTCTTTCCAACTGCTAATGTTAGAATTGTAAAAACTTCTATAAAGCTTTATATTGTGACTTAGCTGCTTGTATGCCATTGTAAGGTCTGGTGCTTAATGGATCTCAACTGCGGAAGTGTAGGAATGTATGCCTAGTAACTAAGACACACTGATGGGTTACAATGTATCCTTTATCACTGGCAAGTATGTTGCTATTGAAACGTAAGACCTAATCAGTAGTTCTGAATTAGGTTAGGAAGCAAGCTTGGAGATCAGTTCAGTCCTGAATATTCTTGTAGGAATCAGGATCTGGGTAAGTCCAAGGTCTGAGAGGCTACGGCTGTACAGTATCAGAGGTTCAGTGGAGCGGCAGTAGAGACCGCAAGTTATTCTGTGGGTCTGTGTACCGCGCTGTGTTCAGAGCTGACAGGCTGAGGGAGGGGCCGCACAGCGTTCCGGGCCGCCAATTACTCTGTGGGTCTGTGTGCCGCGCTGTGTTCAGAGCTGACAGGCTGAGGGAGAGGAGACAAACACAGAGAGCGGCTGTGTGTGAGCGTCTCAGCAGGAATGCAATAAGTAAGTTCGTGCAAGCTATTTACAGTGTTAGAGTATAAGTCTCTGAAGAGAGTCCTTGTCTGAGTAGATATTTCCCCTTGCTGGTTACGGTGTAACTACCGGAGCAACCAATATATGGAGAGTTGTAATCAGTAGGGATAGGTATCGTGGGTGACGGCCTGAAGGCTTCAAATTGTTATTTGAGAATTGGATACAATCCGAAATGTAGTTGTAATCCTGAGAAACCCGGAGGGTTCAGCTTCTTAGAGAAAAGTATAAGGTTTAGGACAATTGTTCCTTTGCTTAGAGAGGTAAAGTTGGAGCTAGACCTGATCTATGAATAAAGCTAGTAAACACAATACTGAAGCAACAGGAAGGGCGTGTCCAAGGTTTAAATAACCTTGCAAGGTGAGTGAGCAGGTAAATTAAAGGGCCAGCAGGAATAAGGTTAAATCCATGACATATCCCCCTCCTCAAGGTAGCTGCCCAGTAGCTACAAACCTAGGTCGATCTGGATGTCTCCTGTGGAACAAAGAGACTAATCTGGGGGCATGAACATGAGAAGAAGGCTCCCACGAATCCTCCTCATCAGAGAAGCCCTTCCAGTGTATTAGATATTGCAAAACCCCATTGAAGATACGAGAGTCCCGAATGGAGTCAATCTCGTATTCGTCTTCAGTTCCCAATATAGTTTCTGGGGTAGATGGGATGTTGGCTAACCTAGTTGCATGGTAAGGCTTCAATAAGGAAACATGAAACGTAGGATGTAGTCTGGTGTTAGCTGGTAATTGCAAGGTGACTGCATTTTGATTAATTATCCTAACAATTGGATACGGACCTATGAAAGCTGGACTAAATTTCTTGCTGGGGGTTTTGAGTTTGATGTTTTTGGTGGATAACCACACCAAATCCCCTATGCGATAGGATGGGGGTTGGCGTCAGCGGAGGTTGTAGTAGTGACATTGATGGGTCTGTGCCTCTGTTATATGGTTTTTGAGCTCCAGGAAGAGATCTTGAAGAGACTTAGTGAGATCATCGAGATTTGGACAATTCGAATCAGTTCGTGGATGAAGTTGGAAGGTGGGATGGAAAGCGTAATTTGTAAAGAATGGTGTCTTGAGAGTGGTGGAACTTGTAGAATTGTTGTAGGCATATTCAGCCATTGCGAGAGTGGAGGCCCATTGGTCCTGATGGCTGGAACAATAAGATCGGATGTATTGTTCGAGCCATTGATTTATTCGCTCAGTTTGTCCATTGGACTGCGGGTGGAATGAAGAGGAAAACCTAAGTTCTACTTTCATGTTTTCACATAATTGTCTCCAGAAACGTGAGGTGAACTGACTTCCCCTGTCCGTCACAATAGAGTCTGGAAGGCCGTGTAGTTTCACGATGTTGTTAAGAAATAACATTGCAAGTTCTGAAGAGGTGGGTAACTTATGGTATGGCAAGAAATGGGCCATCTTAGTAAGATGGTCTACCACAACGAGTATGGTGTTGTAACCATTTGACAAGGGAAGCTCTACTATAAAATCCATTCCTATGGTTTGCCAGGGACGATCTGGAATTTGTAGCGGTAATAACAGACCGAAGGGAGGTTTTCTTTCAGTCTTAGAGATGGTGCATACGTGACAGCTATTAACATACTTCTTAACGGAGGATCTCATGGAGGGCCACCAGTAGGTGCGTGAGAGTAGGTCAAATGTTTTATGGATTCCAAGATGTCCTGCCATAGGTGAGTCATGATGTTCGTTCAATAATTTGTCTCGTAATGGTGCAGGAACATAGAGTCGTCCTTGGTAATAATAGAGACCGTCTTGTTCCAGCCTGAGATTGTTCTTAGACATGGAGGTATCTTTTTCCTGAAGTATCTTGAGAACCTCAGGATAAGTGGGAGATAAGGCAATTATTTGATCAACTGGAATGACGGTACTGGGAGTAGAAAAAGTAATTGGTTTGGAGTCTTTCCGAGAGAGGGCATCCGCTTTCCCATTTTTGCTACCGGGTCTATAAGTTATATGAAAATCGAACCGTGATAGGAACAAACTCCATCTCAGCTGTCTGGAGGATAGGGTATGGTTTGTGAGGAGATACTCCAAGTTTTTATGGTCCGTGTATATAAGAATGGGATACTTGCAGCCTTCCAACAGATGTCTCCAATGTTCCAATGAAACCTTGATGACTAGGAGTTCTTTCTCGCCTACAGGGTAGTTGTATTCTGCTGGGGTCATAACCCTAGAGAAGTAGGCGACTGGGTGGAGTGGTTGCTCCGGAGTTTTCCGTTGAGATAAAATGGAACCAAGGGCATAATTAGAAGCATCAACTTCAAGTACGTAGTGGGAGTCTGGATCAGGAAATTGGAGAATGGGTGCTTTGGTGAAGGCCGTCTTAAGATGGTTGAAGATGGCCTGAGTTTTCTCTGTCCAGACATAGGGAGTGTTGACACTAGTAAGGGTGGTCAAGGGTTTAGTGAGAGCAGAATAATTCCTGATAAATTTTCTGTAGTAGTTGGAGAATCCGAGAAATTTCTGCAGGTCTTTTCTGAATGTGGGTATAGGCCAATTTTTGATAGTTTCAACTTTGGAGTCATCCATCTGGATACCTGCAGGAGTAATGGTGTAGCCCAAGAAGGTGATTTCTGAGGAGTGGAAGATGCACTTTTCCAATTTAGCAAAGAGTCGGTGTTGCCGGAGGCGTGTGAGCACCCAACGGACGTGGTTCTTGTGTTCTGTGATGTTATTAGAGTATATCAGGATATCATCTAAATACACAACGACGCAGATGTCAAGGAGGTCGCGGAAGATATCGTTGATGAAATATTGAAAGGTAGCTGGGGCATTGCATAGCCCGAATGGCATGACCTTATACTCATAGAGTCCGTATCTTGTTCTGAAGGCCGTGAGCCATTCGTCCCCTTTCCGGATCCTGACTAGATTATAGGCCCCACGAAGGTCTAATTTAGTATATATGGTAGCCTGTCTGAGATGTTCGATGAGTTCAGGAATTAGCGGTAGGGGGTATCGGTTCTTCACCGTTCGCTTGTTGAGTTCTCGATAGTCGATAATTGGCCGGAGTGAGTGATCCTTATTCCTCACGAAGAAAATACCTGCACCTGCAGGGGATGTTGAAGGTTGTATGAAGCCTTTCCTGAGGTTTTCAGATAAGTAATTTTTTAGATGTTCTAGCTCCGGCTCCGAAAGAGGATAGATGTGACCGTACGGTATAGCTGCCCCTGGTAAGAGATCAATGGGGCAGTCATATGGACGGTGAGGGGGGAGTGTTTCTGCCTCCTTTTCGCTGAAGACATCAAGGTATTCGTGATAATCTTCTGGAAGGGAATTCTGCTTCTGGGTGGTTGGCTTCTGGGTGAGAGTACAAATCAGTGGATGAATAAAACAAGTATTCTTACAGAACGGTGAGAGGAATTCTACTTCGAGACGGTCCCAGTGAATGGTTGGTTGGTGTATCTGCAACCATTGCAAGCCGAGTACTACCTGGAACATGGGAGAATTAATAACATCGAATATGATATATTCTGTATGTGCTGATGAGGTAGAAACCTTAATGGGAACTGTCTCATGTGTGATAGTACCAGAACTGATGGTAGTACCATCAATGACTCTAATAGACACGGGTCTTGCCTTCAAAACGGTGGGTATTTTATTTACAGTGACAAAAACAGCATTGATATATGATGACTGTGCCCCAGAGTCGATGATAGCTTCAGTGAGAACCTGTTGCTGATCCCACTGCAAGGTAAGAGACAAGGAACAATAAGCAACTTGTTTTACATTAGTAGTCAAACAGGTTGTTTTGAGTTTTGACTTACGTCTTTTTTGTCTTTGGAGGATGGGACAGTCCTTCACAGTGTGGTTGTTGGAGGCGCAGTACATACAGAGATTGTTTATGCGTCTGCGGTTCCTTTCCTCAGGCTGTAACGGTCCCTTTGTGAACCCAATGTCCATTGGTTCAGCTGCTTGGGTAACTATGGGTTTATGGTAGGAGGATGCAGGTTTATTGACGGTATCCAAGCCTTGTCTTTCAGATTTGCGCTCCCTCAGCCTTCTATCTATCTGTATGCTGAGGGTGATTAGACCATCCAAAGACCTAGGGAGCTCTGTGCGAGCGAGTTCGTCCTTTAGAGCTTCGTTTAAGCCAAGGCGATACTGGTTCCTGAGAGCTATTTCACTCCATTCCGTATCCTTGCTATATTGCTTAAACTCACTTAAGTATTCTTCTACATGCCTTTTCCCTTGTCTTAGTGATCTCATTTTGGTTTCAGCTGTGAGCTGCGTGTTAATGTCTTGATAGAGGATTGCCATCTCTTTGAAGAAGTCTTCTAATGATGTAAGTATAGGGTGATCCAATTCAAAGAAAGAGTCAGCCCACTTGCGAGGTTCTCCTCTGAGAAAAGAAATTACAGTTAAAACCTTTACTCGCTCTGTCGCATAGGTTTTAGGTTTTAAACTAAATAATAAATTATAGGAATTTGTAAACTGAGTGAACAAGGCCCTGTCTCCATGAAATTTGTCTGGCATTGAGACTTGAGGTTCGGGGGGGGTCTCAGGTGTAGAGGTCTTGGCAATGGAGTCTTTGATAATATTACTGAGAGTTACATTTTGGGCCTGTAAGTCCCTGAGACCTTGACTGAGTTGATCAACCCTCTGGGAGAGGTTGTAGACGATTTGGGGTAACTCCGCTGGATCCATCCTTTTTTTTTGGGCTTCAGTATTATGTAAGGTCTGGTGCTTAATGGATCTCAACTGCGGAAGTGTAGGAATGTATGCCTAGTAACTAAGACACACTGATGGGTTACAATGTATCCTTTATCACTGGCAAGTATGTTGCTATTGAAACGTAAGACCTAATCAGTAGTTCTGAATTAGGTTAGGAAGCAAGCTTGGAGATCAGTTCAGTCCTGAATATTCTTGTAGGAATCAGGATCTGGGTAAGTCCAAGGTCTGAGAGGCTACGGCTGTACAGTATCAGAGGTTCAGTGGAGCGGCAGTAGAGACCGCAAGTTATTCTGTGGGTCTGTGTACCGCGCTGTGTTCAGAGCTGACAGGCTGAGGGAGGGGCCGCACAGCGTTCCGGGCCGCCAATTACTCTGTGGGTCTGTGTGCCGCGCTGTGTTCAGAGCTGACAGGCTGAGGGAGAGGAGACAAACACAGAGAGCGGCTGTGTGTGAGCGTCTCAGCAGGAATGCAATAAGTAAGTTCGTGCAAGCTATTTACAGTGTTAGAGTATAAGTCTCTGAAGAGAGTCCTTGTCTGAGTAGATATTTCCCCTTGCTGGTTACGGTGTAACTACCGGAGCAACCAATATATGGAGAGTTGTAATCAGTAGGGATAGGTATCGTGGGTGACGGCCTGAAGGCTTCAAATTGTTATTTGAGAATTGGATACAATCCGAAATGTAGTTGTAATCCTGAGAAACCCGGAGGGTTCAGCTTCTTAGAGAAAAGTATAAGGTTTAGGACAATTGTTCCTTTGCTTAGAGAGGTAAAGTTGGAGCTAGACCTGATCTATGAATAAAGCTAGTAAACACAATACTGAAGCAACAGTAAGGGCGTGTCCAAGGTTTAAATAACCT